>NC_088878.1:6384523-6684523 GCF_032884065.1 Artemia franciscana | reverse complement strand
ACTTCAGGTTTACATCTGCCCCTTATTAGGGGAGGAGGAGGCTCTCAAGTAATTCTATATTATTGTCAAAAAAGAACACTTGTTCTTTCACACTAAAATCAAGGATTCTTTTAACCATAACTCGTCAATTTATGAAACTAAGCCTTTACACGATAGAAAGATGTCATTAAGGGTTTGACCCAGCGTCTTATGCCCTTTTCAGCAACCTGGTAAATATGCTTTGATTGGGAAAAAAGTACATCAGAATTGCAGGGGGGGGGTAAAAGTTTATATTTTGCAAGAAAAACAGGTTATTCTATCATTGTGAGAATCGTTCTATGGCAGGAGGGAGGTTTTTTTTAGATTTTTATCCAATAAAGAGAATTATAGTAGGTTAAATTTGGATATGCAAACCTTATTGCTGGCGGGGGAAGGGTATCGAAAAAGAGGTTGACTTGTTGATTTCATTGAGATATATCAGTTTTTTAAAAGTTGAGCTATGTCATGTTATAGAACTTATGTAAGACTGATGAAATGTCCGGTCTAATGCCAGTTTTCATAGCCCCCGGAGACAGTAGAAAGTTACTTGGTTACCGTCATAAGAATGGCAGATGACGCTTCTACTATCTTGGAAATAGCGGATACCAACGAGCCACTGCTCATAGAAAATCAAGAGTCTCTCTAACTGTTTTGGTAATAGAAAATGATGGAGAAAATTCATCTTTCGCTAACACGAATTGGCAGAAAATCATGAGCATATTGGGATGATGTAAGGACCATGACTCTTACTTGAGGAAGGACCCTTAAGGTTTTTAAACATAACAACCAAAGATATCTTGGTTTCGGAGGGATGTCATTGGTTTTTAAAAGAACTTTCTTAGAAATTTTGGAGTAAAGAAATCCTGAAGTTTAAAAAAAATAGAAGAAATTAATTATTACAACCCCAAAATATCTTGATTTTGTGGCGTCTCGTAGCTTTTTTTAAAGAATCAAAGAAACAAATGGTTACAATCTTAGAAATCCTGATTTGACTGGTCCCTGAGGGTTTTTTCCTGGCCCTGGTAGGTTTCTTAAGTAATTACGTAACAATCAAAGAAAGAAATTCCTAAGACATAACTTGCACCTGCATATCCAAGAAAATTAATAATACCTGGGTCCTGAGGCAATCACCGTTCAACTAAGATCATTAGAGGAAGAAAGGAGTAGCAGCTGTGGCTTATTTTAAAATTGTTAAGGGTCTTTCACTTTCAGGAAGTTCCAATTTTCTTTAAATGTCTAAGCTGTATATTGTAATTGGAGTTACTTTCCATTACTTTAAACCTTTTATTTTAAATATATACCAACATTTCTTGGCTAAATTCTTACTTTCTATCTTTTTAAAAAGGATTATCCATCAAGATAATATACGCCGTTGCTAAAGCAAAAAAAATCTCCCAGGGGCTTCTCCGAAGCCCATTCTTTAGATTCTATCCATTCGACAACGGATGCTATAACAAACAGATATCTCAAAAGGATTTCCAATCAAACACTTAGATGCTGCAATATGCTGAAGTAGAGAATCCAGTATACTTTCAGAGAAATAGCTTTGAAAGTGGGATTTCTAGAGATATTTCATTAAATATGTGTGCTAATGACACTTGAAGGACTTGGTCAAATAGATACGAGCAAATTTTAGTGGTGCTGATTCACGAAAATGTAGGGAGGGGCGCAAAAAAGACCATTATTATAGAAAATAGATATGATTTACAAATAAGAAGATATTTATTAAAGTATTGGGGGAGCCCTTCCCCTAATTGGAACTCCTGAGATGACTAGTGTTTGATACTCATCAAACAGTTCGTAATAACGAACTGAGCGACCCGGCTCAATAGTAGCCGAAAATTTAAAAGCAGAATTTTGATGCCAAAAGATACATTAAAAGAATTGGATTTTTATGCTAATTTTAAATACATAAGTTTCATCAAGTCAGTCTTACTCATCAAAAGTTACAAGCCCGAGAAAATTTGCCTTATTTTAGAAAATCGTGAAAATAGGAAAATAGGTCATAGAATCTTAATGAGAATCACACCATCAGATTCAATGTATCACAGAATACTACTGTAGAAGTACTAAGCTCCTATCTACAAGAACGTAGAATCTTGTATTTTTTGCCAGGAGACAGATCACAGACGCGTGTTTTTATTTTGGTGTTTTGTTTTTTTTTCCACAGGGGTAATCTTATTGAACCAATGGTGAGAGGGTTCACTCTAACGAAAAATAAAAGTTCTAGTGCCCTTTCTGAGTGACAAAAAAATTGGGAGAGCACCAGGGCCCCCTTCCACACCAATTTTTTTCTTAAAGTCATCGGATCAACATTTTAAGATAGCCATTTGTTCAGCATAGTCGAAAAACCTAATGACTATGTCTTTTGGGACGACTTAATCCTCTCACAGTCCTCGAGTATGGGTTGCAAGTTACAAACTTTGACCATTGTTTACACATAGTAATGGTTACTGGGAAGCGTACAGACGTTTTCAGGGGATTTTTTTCTGGTTGGGTGGGTAGGGGGAGGGGGTTAAGTGGGAGGATCTTTTCATGGAGGATATTATCAGGGGAGAAAAGAATTTCCATGAAAGGGGTACAGGATTTTCAAGCACTATTTAAAAAAGACAATGCGAAAATAAATAAAAAAAAGTTTTTTCGACTGAAATTAAGGAGCAGCATTAAAACTTAAAGCGAACTCGTTCTTTACGCTAAAGTACTTTTTAGTAATTTCAACTATCTATTCTACGGCCTTTATGATTTAGGGGTCATTCTTATATGACCCCTTATATATTACTTTGATTCTTATATGACCTATATATTTATTATTCATTCTTATATTACGTATATGAGGGGGTGAACCCCCTCATATAAATAAAAATGTACAAATATGGAAGTTCATTACGTAGGTTAATTCGTAAGTTATGTATATTTATTACTAATAAAAAGGTTCTTAAAAAAAACTAAAAGTACTAGTTGCCTTTTTAAGTAGCCAAAAAATTGAACGACAACTAGGCCTCCTCCCCCACCCCATTTTTTTTAAAAATATTCAAACCTATGAGAAAGCCATTTAGCTAAAAAAAAAAATGCAAATTTTATTTTAATTATTCATGTGCGGTGAGCCATAATCAAAACTTGCATTAGTTCAAAAACGTTGAGAAACTAAATTTAAAAAAAAAAAGTTTTTTCAAATGAAAGTAATGAGCCACATTAAAAGTTAAGACGAACAGTGACTATTCCATATGTGAAAGGGGCTGTTCCTTCCTCAATGCTCCGTTCTTTACGCTAATGTTTGACTCTTTCTCACAACCCTACTTTTTAAAACAATAAAAACTTTAGCGTAAAGAGCAGGAAGTTTTGGAGGAAACGGCCTCTCTCATATACGGATTAGTTATTGTTCGTTTTAAGTTTTAATGTTGTTCCTTAATTTCAGTTGAAAGTTGTTTTTTTAATTTGATTTACTCTTTAAAGCTAATGGATCTACCAACCGAAAGGAAAATATAAATGCCTTTTGGATAAATACAGAAAAAACTTTGATTCCTGAAGGTGGTGTTTTCCCTTTACAGCAAGCCTACCCCCATGCAAAGAGTCACGTACGATGATAATTTATCAAACAGTTCGTGGTAACGAACTGTAGTAAGGAGCGATCCGGCTCAATAGTAACCAAAACTCTAAAAAATTGAATTTTGATATCAATAGCTACATCAAAAGAATCGCATTTTAATGCTGATTTTAAATATATAAGCTTCATCAAGTTTAGTCTTCGCCATCAAAAGTTACGAGCCTGAGAAAATTTGCCTTATTCAGGGAAATAGGAGGAAACACCCCCTAAAAGTCGTAGGATCTTAACGAAAATGACACCATCAGATTCAGCGTATCAGAGAACCCTATTGTAGAAGTTTTAAGCTCCTATCTACATATCTGTGGAATTCTCCTATCTGTGGAATTTTGCATTTTTTGGCAGAAGACAAATAACGGGTGCGTGTTTATTTGTTGTTTTTTTTTCCCAGGGGTCATCGTATCGACCAAGTGGTCCTAGAATGTCGCAAGAGGGCTCATTCTAACGGAAATGAAAAGTTTTAGTGCCCTTTTTAAGTGACCAAAAAAATTGGAGGGCATCTGGGCCACCTCCCACGCTCAAATTTTTCCCAAAGTCAACGGATCAAAATTTTGAGATAGCCATTTTGTTCAGCATAGTCGAAAATCATAATAACTATGTATTTGGAGATGAATTACTCCCCCACAGTCCCTGGGGGAGGGGCTGCAAGTTACAAACTTCATCCAGTGTTTACATATAATAATGGTTATTGGGAAGTGTACAGACGTTTTCAGGGGGATTTTTTTGGTTTTGGGGTAGGGTTGAGGGAGGGGGCTATGCAGGAGGATCTTTCCTTGGAGAAATATGCCATGGGGGAAAAATTCAATGAAAAGGGCGCAGGACGAATCTGGTCACGTTAGAAAAAAACGTCAAATTCAGAGCTTAATATACAATGCTGGGTGTTCGGAGCCTCTCTATTATGGAGTATAATTTGAAAATAACACAACTATACGAGCGATAAAACATATATACCACAACCATAACTCAACTAACGAAAGAACTGCTAAGAGATAACACAACTATAAAGCGAAAACAGTTGAAAACTAACGGGAAAATAAACGAACTAAGAGGCGGAAGGGGCCCAGAGAAAAAATGTAATCCTTTTTCAATTTTGAGCCTAACTTCCGCAAAGGAGTAATAATGTCAGAAGCCCTGAAATACCGAATTATTTGCTTTTCAAACAGTTCGTGGTAAAGAACTGTAGTAAGGGGCGACCCGGCTCAATAGTAAACGGAACTCTAAAAAACGGAATTTTGATGCTAAAAGATACATCAAAAGAATCGAATTTTCACGCTGATTCTAAATATATAAGTTTCAATTAATTTAGTCTTTGTCATCAAAAGTTACGAGGCTGAGAAAATTTGCCCTATTTTGGAAAAAAGGGGGAAACATCCCCTAAAAGTCATAGAATCTTAACGAAAATCACACTATCGCATTTGGCATACCAGAGAACTCTATAGCAAAAATTTCAAGCTCCTATCTAAAAATGTGGAATTTCATATTTTTTGCCAGAAGACAAATCACGGGTGCGTGTTTATTTGTTTGTTTGTTGTTTTTTTTTCCCAGGGGTCATAGTATCGACCAGGTGGTCTTAGAGTGTCGCAAGAGGGCTCATTCTTACGGAAATGAAAAGTTCTAGTGCCCTTTTTAAGTGATAAAAAATTGAAGGGCAAATAGGCCCCCTCCCACGCTAATTTTTTTCCAAAAGTCAACAGATTAAAATTTTAAGAAAGCCATTTTGTTCCGCATAGTCGAAAACCATAATAACTATGTCTTTGGGAATGACTTACTCCCCCACAATCCCTGGGGGAGGGGCTGCAAGTTACAAACTTTGACCAGTGTTTACATATAGCAATGGTTATTGGGAAGTGTACAGACGTTATCATAGGGATTTTTTGGTTTGGGGGGTGGGGTTGATGGGAGAGGGCTTTGTGGGAGGATCTTTCCTTTGAGGAATATGTCATGGGGGAAGAAAATTTCAATGAAAAGGGCGCAGGATTTTCTAGCATTACTATAAAAAAAACAATGAAAAAATAATAATGAAAACGTTTTTTCAAATGAAAGTGAGGAATAGCATTGAAATTTAAAACGAACAGAGATTATTACGCATATGAGGAGTTCTAACAATACTTTAGCATAAAGAGCGAGGTATTTAGGAGGAGATAAATACCTCGCTCTTTATGCTAAAATATTTTTAGTAGTTTCAACTATTTATTCTACCGCCTTTTTGATTCAGGGGTCATTCTTAAAGAATTGGGACAAAACTTACGATTTAGTGTAAAGAGTGAGGTATTAACGAGGGTACAAACCCCTCGTGCAGATAATAAAAATATAAGAATATAAAAGTTTGTTACGTAAGTTAATTCTTAAGTTACGTATATTTTTTACTAATACAAACGTTCGTTGAAAATTAAAAGTTCTAGTAGCCTTTTTAAGTAACCGAAAATTGGAGGGCAGCTAGGTCTCCTTCCCCACCCCTTATTTCTCAAAATCGTCTGATTAAAACTAAGAGAAAGCCATTTAGCCAAAAAATTAATATACTAATTTCATTTCAATAATTTATGTGCGGAGAGCCAAAATCAAACATGCATTAATTCAAAAACGTTCAGAAATCAAATAAAAAAAACTAGTTTTTTTAACTGAAAGTAAGGAGCGACATTAAAACTTAAAATGAACTGAAATTACTCCGTATATGAAATGGGTTGTCCCCTCCGCAATCCCTCGCTCTTTACGCTAAAGCTATTAATTGTTTTAAAAAGTAGAATTGTGGCGAAGAGTCAAACTTTAGCGTAAAGAGCGAGGGATCGCGGAGGGGACAACCCATTTCATATACGGAGTAATTTCTGTTCGTTTTAAGTTTTAATATCGCTCCTTACTTTCAGTTAAAAAAAACTAGTTTTTTATTTAATTTCTGAACTTTTTTGAACTAATGCATGTTTGATTTTGGCTCTCCGCACATAAATTATTGAAATGAAATTTGTATATAATTTCTTTTTGGCTAAATGGCTTTCTCTTAGTTTTGATCAGAAGATTTTGAGAAATAAGGGGTGGGGAAGGAGGCCTAGCTGCCCTCCAATTTTTCGGTTACTTAAAAAGGCTACTAGAACTTTTAATTTTTAACGAACGTTTTTATTAGTAAAAAATATGCGTAACTTAAGAATTAACTTACGTAACAAACTTTTTATATTCTTATATTTTTATTATGTGTACGAGGGGGTTTGCACCCTCGTTAATACCCCACTCTTTACACTAAATCGTAAATTTTGTCCCAATTCATTAAGAATGACCCCTGAATCAAAAAGGTCGTACAATAAATAGTTGAAATTACTAATAGTTTAATATGTTGAAATATGCGGAACAAAAATGGCTATCTCACAACTTTGGTCTGGTGACTTTGGTAAAATAATAATAATTAGCGTGGGAGGGGGCCTAGGTGCCCTCCAATTTTTTTGATCACTTAAAAAGGGCACTAGAACTTTTCATTTCAGTAAGAATGAGCCCTCTTGCGACACACTCTAGGACCACTTGGTCGATACGATGACCCCTGGGAAAAAAAAAAACAAACAAACAAATAAACACTCACCCGTGATTTGTCTTCTGGCAAAAGATACGAAATTCCACATTTTTTTTAGATAGGAGCTTAAAATTTTTGCTATAGAGTTCTCTGATACGCCGAATACGATGGTGTGATTTTCGTTAAGATTCTGTGACTTTAAGGGGATGTTTCCCCCTATTTTCCAAAATAAGGCAAATTTTCTCAGGGTCGTGACTTTTGATGACAAAGACTAAATTAATTGAAACTTACATATTTAGAATCAGCGTTAAAATTCGATTCTTTTGATGTATCTTTTAGCATCAAAAATTACGTTTTTAGAGTTTCGTTTACTATTGAGCCGGGTCGCTCCTTACTACAGTTCGTTACCACGAACTGTTTGAAAACAAAGAGCAAGATTAATTCAAACGGACTTCCCTCATCCCGTTATTCCCGTAAATTCTCCATGGATTTGCTGGCATTAGCTTCACAATATATTGTTGCGTTGTAGCTCCAACCGCTTAAGTTAATTATTTTTTATGCTATATGCATAAATTTTATCTACCTTAGCGTTTGGTAAAACGTAGGGCTGAATTGTGTCAGGGAATGTAAAAAAGCATGCTTGATTTACTCAAATGGCTGACAACTAAATAAGAAAATATTTGAGATAAGGAATAACAGTGGAAGTAAAAAACCGAGCTAATAATTTGTATTATTGTGACCAATGATCACAATTCATTATGACAGTTATTATTCTGATAGTAGTGTACACACTTAATTTTATCTGGCCGGGTTGGCCGATTCGGTGTTCAATGGAATCATAACAATATTTTCGGTATACCTCTCTTTTTGTTTCAAGCTTTTCATTAACTTGGAAAGCTGTTAAACTACATAAATGAAACTTTCGATAATAGGTCTTCACACCACATTGAAGTCAAAGGAGGCGTTTTAAGCGTAAATATAAAAAAGACTCTTTGTGCTATAGTTTGGCATTCCGTCCTAAATCCTGTAAGAACAATACTCAAGCACAATGGCAATTGGAATGGAATAAAAAATATTTTTCACAATTCTTGAAGAACACGGTAGTCTGCCTGAGATTATAAGCAGGTAAGCCTATTAGGCCTAGGCACTTGTTTGCCAGTGAGTCAAGAAAATTCAGTCTCCCCCCTTTTTGCATACAAGTCCAGTCGACATTGTCTGTCATGAGTCAACCCAAGAATCGTGATCGTCTCTACTGTTCTATGACTATCTACCTTGGCAGTCTGACCTAAGGTGGGTGGATGGATAATGGACTTTCTATGAACAACTGAAAATGACCTCATTTTTATATAATGCTGGAAAAGGCTTATGCCAGTTGTGCTTCTCACTCAGGCCATCAACTGTCTTGGCTTTTTGTGGATTGATGGCAACTTAATTTTAATTCAACTTAATAATCAGTATTTTCTTGACTTGAATTTGATATATTGCATTTGTCTAATTTTTTTTTACGTAAGATTCAGTTCAAACATTCAAAATGAAAGTGGTAAATAAGAGACTTATAATTGTGAATTAACTACATCTTGGCCATGACTTTGACTTTTCCCACAACTATTCCCTCTTTTTTAAATTCAAAAAAGAGTTGAATTGAAACACTTATGTTTCATTTGTTGGAAGAATTTAGTTTTTTTGCAACTTCATTTATATACTTCATATACTCCTCAATTTTGAGGGAAATAAATAAATAATTGCTTTCAGTGCAGCAATACAAGATTTTACGTAAAGAGGGGATGAGCACAGGGATGACACCAAACCCTCGGGGTATGGGGAGGCTGATATCCCTGGTTTAAATGTATCTTAGATTACATTCTACAATTGTATAGCATAATTACCCAGAAGTCTATGGATAATAATCTTTCATCATTGGTTAATAATTAACAACAGCAATAATGAAGAAACAAAAACAGAATACCATTTACAAATGAGCAGCTAAGAACAGCTTGGATATCGATTCACCTCGTCTTGGAAATTGGCAATCGCCAGACAATCCTGTTCAGCTCAGCGGCATCAGTAAGGTATTTCTCATTTGCTAACAACCCTACTACATGAATATAATCGAGAATCAAGCATGGTGTTTCTCAGAAAAATCACAATAAGTTTCTCACAAAAATCACAATACCATTCACAATGAATGGTATCTCAGCAACAACAGCTGCAATAGGTAAAATATCAGTTTACAAAGACGACGAGCGTGGCCGATATACTCCCTTTTTATGCTCTCTCTAAGTATTTTAGTAGATGCCGTCACAAATTACATTTTGAGACCTTAGGAATTCTTAAGCTGACACCTTTTTCCTTTTTTGCTAGTAGAAATAGGCTACTAACTTACCACTTGCTTAAACTTACGCACTAAGTTGATATTTCACAGTCATGCATTACACAAGCATGGATTTTATCACGATCAAAACCGATAATTCTTATGCAGAGCATCCAAACCAAGCACCTCACAGTAAGCTTGTCTGCTGAATGCTCCTCCGGTAATAACAACTGCATTAGGCACAGTGTCAATTTGCAACAAAGATCGATCATTGATTGAGCCGATTATGCCGGTGATGCCATTCATCCAGGGCTTCTCTGAAGCAAGTAGTGCCTTAGAAAAAAAAACCAACCTGTTGCTCTATTTGAAGAGCAGTAGTAACTGAAGCTTTCCTGGGTTAAAAAATATAGTTGCTTAGAAGAATAACAATCCCAAATTTTAGCGTAAAGAGAAGGAGGAAAATCTTGAGGTAGCTCAAAGCAATCAGGCCAGAAGGGGGGTGATGTCCATCATATAAAGAACTTCCAGGTTATATTCTACGATTATATCGTAATATTAAAAAAGGTTCTTAGCCAACACCCTCCATCATATGTGATTGCCTATAAAAAAAAATAAAGAAATAAAAACAGAAACCCATGTGCAGATTCAGCTCTTCTTAAAAACGGACAACTATTGGGTAGTCTTCTTTGAATCAACAGCATCCATGAGCTATTTTTCACTCGCCATCAATATGAGGGAGTATGGTTGAGGATCAACTATAGTATTTCTCAGCTGAATTATAATAGGCTTGAATTTTCTCAATGCTCTGAAAATTAACTTCTGAGGCAACCTCCATTCTTTTGGGATAGTGCACTGCAATTTCTATTGAACTATTCATTTGCTCTTGAAGTATTCTTTGAATAAGTTTCTTCGGATCTTCAAGTATCTCCATTAGGCCCAAGATAGGTATCACCCCTCACACCTCATATGTATCGACATTTTTCTCAAAGGTGAAGCAGGCGATAAATTAGAAGTTCAGAATTCTCTTTATGTTGGTGCCGACTTGTAATTTCGTTTTTCTATTACTATTTTTCGTTTGTTTCATTTTACCAAGAGCTGGGACTATTTGATTGAAACAAACTAGCTTCCATTGGTATAGTTCTAGCTCTCGCGGTTTCCCAGAACCTTTGTAAGTTTCGGAAATTGAGGGAGTTTTCAATGGAAGGGTGGTAAAAATTTCGTTGATGATGAAAACAACATATATATTTCTTAGAGAATATTTACTAGCTTGGCAATAAATAAAGATCTATTGCAACCGTGTTTGAAAATAGTATTTCAGTTGTTGATCTGTCAGGGAATATAAGGCACACAGTGATTGAGAAGTTTCAATAGTTTCTGCTTGGTTGAATTAAATTGGTATGAAATCGTACTCCCTTTGTCATGGGACTGAAAAAGTGTTTTATTGAGATGAGTTTCCTTTCCTTGACTAAATTCCTGTTATACTTTCTGTAATGTATTATCCGGTTCGTCTTCTTCTTCGATGAAATCTAATAGTTTCGCTCTAAAGCCTTTGTCCCTTCTGGGTTAATATTGTGAATTATGAATACCAGCTTATTTGAATACGAATAGAGGTTTTGAATAGATAGTTAGATATGTCGATATTATCTATATGGTCTATATAAAGTGTCGTTTATATGGTATATTTACATAGTCCTTAAACAACGAAGAGAGATAAAACTTCACAAAAAAAATAAAACCTCAAACGAGACTATGGCCAGTAGAGAGGAAAGATTAAAACAACGTGGATATTTCACCTGTATCCAAACTAGGCGTCCTCAGCACAAGATAAAAAGAAAAAAAGCCCACTAAACTAAAAACAAATAAAACCACCACCAATAATAATAAAATGCAATTGTCGCTATTGACCCACGTAGGGAAAAGAAGCCATTAGAGTTACTTCAATGAGAACTTGAACTATGAAAATTGAAACTTAGTTAAGTATTAGTATTAGTAAGTATTAGTTAAGTTAAGTATTAGGTTTCTACATGGTCTATATTGGGGTTAATTTACTTAAACATCAAGTGCAGGCACTCATAGATACGTTTTTTCCATTACAGTATTTTTCCATTTTTCCATACATTTCCATTTTCATTTTCTTTTCATTTTTCCATACATTTCCATACGTTTAAAGCTCTTGTTTTGTCCATCCACAAAGGAATTGCCAAAGGTTTTACAAATTTGTAGTAAATTGTAGCAGCTAAAATATTTATATTTATCTTTTTCAGATTATCTTATGAAACACAAGAATGTTTCACTCTTGTGTTTCACTCTTGTGAACCACAAGAGTGAAAAAAATGGACCTAAAAATAGGTCAAATTTTACAAAACTTGACTTAGTTTGGTAAAAATTGACCCTTTGATAACGTTCTTTTGACGTCTTCTCCATCATCCACAGAACATTTTTTGTCTGTTGAGTTATTCATACTCTTTTTACAGTTTAAACTTCTTCTTTGTGTTTGGAAGATTTTATTATTTGTAATCTTATAAGATGGTCGTTTTTACTTAAATAGAATCTTCAGCCGTTCTATTGAGATGTTACTCTTAGATATGTTTCTGAAGCAATCTCTTTGGGTGCTGCCCTTCAACATTGAATTGTATATCAACCAGACAACCCTCAAGGATTTCTAGTTGGGCACTCCAATAAGAATAAAAAAGCTGACGTAAATATTTTCGAAATTCTATTGATACAGCCTCGTCTTATAAATTGCACAAATTCCTTAAGAACAGGATGGCTAAATCTCTGTCGAGTTTTTTTTTATTATTATTATTTATTAAGAATGGCTTAGATTAAACACAAGTGACAGATCCAAAAGACAAATTAGAGCTTGAATGGGGATAAATACTTTTATTAGAGAGTGATAATAACATTAAAAATGTACTGGATACTTCGATCACATATACAGCAATCGTCATCACCAGAAATGCTTTGAATATTGAGCAAAAATACTTTCAGCACAAATATTTTCAGCAGAAATACTTCGAGCATTTCTGCTGATGATGGTCAGTGTATATGGGATCGAAATATCCAGTTTACTTTGAGAATGTTATTATCACTGTTTAATTAGAGATCCCCTATTCGACGTTTTATTTATCGTCATGGAAAAGTAGTGTGGTTATCGAAATTACCTACGCGTCTGGGAATTGCGGGAGCTCCTTTTTATCTTGTTTTTACTAAAAGGCTGCATTTACCAGCTACCACATGTGAAAAATAAAAAGCTTGCAAAGCAAACCGTAAAAACAAAGTAAGACTAGACTTAAATTTATAGTGTTACTTTTAGGCTTGATACTGTCTGCTCATGTAATGCATATACACTGGTGTAGCTTCAAATATTTTTTTATAGCTTCAGCTGTGCTCTATATTTATGTAGAGTATATATATATATATATATATATATATATATATATATATATATATATATATATATATATATATATATATATATATATATATATATATATATATATATATACTCTATATTACCATATTTCCATATGGTGTAGCTATTTTTTATAGCTGTAGCATCACATTCAGCCTTGATAGTATCTGCTCGGGTAATGCAAACATAGTAGTATTGCTCGAAACATCGTATATTTCTACAGCTATATTCTATATTTATGTAAGGTATATATCAATATATGCCTCTGGGAGAAGGCATATGTCCCTCTTGTAGAACGTAGGAAATATTTAGGGAGGGATAGATCCAGGGATGGACCTAACAGTTGCCTTATGCGTGGAGAGATGGATGACCCTTTGTATCATTTTTAGGGAAATGTAGAGGGTTGAGGGAGTTGCGTTTGGAAATTTTCGGTACTGAGGTCAGGGGGAGATATTAGACTTTTGAATTTTTCAAGAATAAGTAATACTTAAATAAATATAATATTGGAATGTTTGTCCAGGTAGGTACGAGGCATCGTGATGACTTTCTTAAATAATCAGTTTTAGTGTCTTTTTAGTTTATGTTTTGTTGCTGTTTTTCACTTCTTTTATGTTTGTCACCATGGCCTCATTTGGCTTTCGTATGAATAAATCCATCTATATATCTATCTATACTCTATATTTCCATATTTACATACGGTACATATATTTTGTATAGCTATAGTATTAAATTCAGCCTTAGTGATGTCTACTCAGTTAATGCAAATCAAGGAGGCACACTCACAATGTTAAGCGATCTTCGGTTCCAGTGGTCGCAGAGGGATTGAAGAGGGATGCATTTCGTAGCCCGAGCTTCAACTAAGAAACCTGCCAAATTTCATCCCCCTCCGACTTTTCCTTCATGGGGAAAATCTGGCCGAAAGTTTCGACCCACCAACCCCAGCCCCCTTTAACGTTGTCCGATCGGGCTGAATTCACAAGTTAAGGTCCCCTAGGGCCCAGGAGCTTATCCGCGAAGTTTCAGCTCGATCCGATAACTCCTTCCCTGTTTTCCAGAAACCACGCATAGCCACTTAATCTTCATATTCTTTTTTTTCGTCGACGCCTACAGGTCACAGCCGACATCGGATCTGGGTGTACGAAGACTCATTCGATGCGGAATTCTCCGAGTAAGTTTCCTTGAAAGTTTCGTAGGAAAATCTTAACCCCCCGAAAGTTTCGACCCCCCAACCCCCCTTCCCCCCTTTAACGTTGTCCGATCAGGCTGAAATTCACAAGTTAAGGTCCCCTACGGCCCAGAAGCTTATCCGCGAAATTTCAGCTCGATCCGATAACTCCTTCTCTGTTTTCCAGAAACCACGCATTACCAACTTAATTAACCCATTTCTCCATAAGAGCCCATGTTAATTTGAAATTTTTAAAAGGTATTTAAAAGTTATATTTACACACATGCAGGTGATTAGCTCAGTCGGTAGAGCGTGGGACTTTTAATCCTCGGGTCAAGGGTTCAAGTCACCTATCGGGCGGTTTTTTTTTCACAAAATATGAAAAAAACTTCGTTTTCTTAAAGAGTTAAAGAGGCTGCGTCCCAAAGTCGAACCTTAAAACGTACAGGAATTAGGAGAGGCAGTCCTAATTCCTGTACGAGGAGTACATGAATTATTAAATTATTTCCACCATGGATTGTAGAAAAACGTACAGAAATAATATGAAAAAAACTTCATTTTCTTAAAGAGTTAAAGAGGCTGCGTCCCAAAGTCGAACCTTAAAACGTACAGGAATTAGGAGAGGCAGATGGGGGGCTGCCGCCCCCCAAACCCCCTGCTTTTAAAGACTCTTTTGTACAGGTTTTTTGTTTTGTTAATTAAAAGAGGGCCTTTCCGAAGCCAAGAGCGGGGGGTTAGGGGGCGGCAGCCCCCACAACAAAAAACCTGTACAAAAGAGTCTTTAAAAGCGGGGGGTTTGGGGGGCGGCAGCCCCCCAACTGCCTCTCCTAATTCCTGTACGTTTTAAGGTTCGACTTTGGGACGCATCCTCTTTAACTCTTTAAGAAAACGAAGTTTTTTTCATATTATTTTAGTAATAAACCAATATTGAAAAAGTATATATTGAAAAAATAGTTTGTGTTCGTATTTTTTTTTACGACCCGAAGAATTTATTGACTTTTGACAACCCAGTGTCTGGTCGTCAATCATACTTTGGACTGGTCTAGTGTACAGGACATGAATGCTTGAAAGAATCTAGTAAGCTATAGATGTTAAAAAAGTATCTAGTCCTTGGAATTGTTTGAAAAGTTTCAAAAGATTCAACTAAAAAGGAATGCGGGAGGAAGCCTAATCAGGTTCTTGTGTGGTGGTGACTCAAAACTACGACTAGGACAAGTGTCAGTTTACTTGCACTGTTAGAAATCTTGTTATAGAACTAACTAAATTATTGTTCTATGTTCTTAATGTCCTAAATTATACAATTGTCTATTGTTGAAGTATATTCCGAATCTGGCTTCCTCAGAATGTGTGATGAAATTTAAAAAATCATATTATCTGTTTTTCTAGTATAAAAATTAAGAATAAAGATAGACTTTTGACATAATTCTTCAATTCAAATTCCTTTGAACTTTTCTAACTCACAGTAGAGCATTAAATATTCTTTGATGTTGAAGTCTTTTGCATGCCATTTAACCCCATTCTATTTTCTAGTTCTCTAACTAATAAACCGAAAACAAGGAGTGGTATAAAAGATCTTTGGGGGCTAATGTCCCCTCCCCTTCGATTGAGGCCACTGCACAATATAAGATAATTCCAGATGCTATATTGATTGTACAACACTATCCACTTCATCTTGGCTGTTCTCTGTCAAAAACTAGTATGTGCAGTTAATTTTGATAATACTTTAGCACAATGTTTATGCTTAGAATCGGTTTGGATTAAAATTTTAATTTGTGCATATTTTCTTCAATTATGTCTTGCTAATATTTTTCCCACCTTTGTTTCACACTGAATTAGAGTTCAATTTAATCTTTTTATTTTTCTGTCTATGATAAAGAAGTTCTCATTACAAAGTTTTTATTCCCATATTAAAAAGAGAAAGGGATTATGTAATACAAGAGAAAAATAGAGTAAAAGCCTCTTGGCTATTTTATTTAGAGTGTCAGCTAAAGTAGTTTCGTAGGTAGTGTTGCCGTTTCTTTACGTTTGAAAGTGTCAAAAGTATAAATTGAAAATGTTGAAAAAGGGATAAAGAGAAAGGGAGTATTTAACACGAGAGAAAAATAGAGTAAGAACATTGAGGCTATTTTATTTAGAGTATCAGTTAAAGTAGTTTCGTAAGTAGTGTTGCCGTTTCTTTACGTTAGCAAGTGCCAAAAGTATAAATCGAAAATGTTGGAAAAGGGATAGAGAGAAAGGGATTAAGCATTACGAGAAAAAAATAGAGTAAGGGCATTGAGGGTATTTTATTTAGTGTATCAGTTAAAGTAGTTTCATAGATAGTGTTGCCGTTTCTTTACGTTTGGAAGTGCCAAAAGTATAAATTGAAAATGTCGAAAAAGGGATAAAGAGAAAGGGAGTATGTAACATGAGAGAAAAATAGAGTAAGAACATTGAGGCTACTTTATTTAGAGTATCAGTTAAAGTAGTTTCGTAAGTAGTGTTGCCGTTTCTTTACGTTTGGAGGTGCCAAAAGTACAAATCGAAAATGTTGAAAAAGGAATAGAGAGAAAGGGATTAAGTATTACGAGAAAAAAATAGAGTAAGAGCACTGGGGGTATTTTATTTAGTGTATCAGTTAAAGTAGTTTCGTAGATAGTGTTGCCGTTTCTCTGCGTTTGGAAGTGCCTAATATATTACAATAGTAAGAAAAATAGGATAAGAGCATTGAGAATATTTTATTTAGATTATCAGTTAAAGTAGTTTCATAGGTAGTGTTGCTGTTTCTTTACGTTTGGAAGTGCCAAAAGTATAAATCGAAAATGTTGAAAAAGGGATAGAGAGAAAGGGATTAAGTATTACGAGAAAAACAATAGAGTAAGAGCATTGAGGGTATTTGTTTTGTGCATAAGTTAAAGTAGTTTCGTAGATAGTGTTGCCGTTTCTTTACGTTTGGAAGCGCCGAAAGTATAATCGAAGATGTTGAAAAGGGATAAGGAGAAAGGGATTACGTAATACAAGAGAAAAATAGAGTAAGAGCATTGAGGTTATTTTATTTAGAGCATCAGTTCAAGTAGTTTCGTAAGTAGTGTTGCCGTTTCTTTACGTTTGGAAGTGCCTAATATATTACAATAGTAAGAAAAATAGGGTAAGAGCATTGTGACTATTTTATTTAGATTATCAGTTAAAGTAGTTTCATAGGTAGTGTTGCCGTTTCTTTACGTTTGGAAGTGTCAAAAGTATAAATTGAAAATGTTGAAAAAGGAATACAGAGAAAGGGAGTATGTAACACGAGAGAAAAATAGAGTAAGAGCATTGAGGCTATTTTATTTAGAGTATCAGTTAAAGTAATTTCGTAAGTAGTGTTGCCGTTTCTTTACGTTTGGAAGTGCCAAAAGTATAAATCGAAAATGTTGAAAAAGGGATAGAGAGAAAGGGATTAAGTATTACGAGAAAAAAATAGAGTAAGAGCATTGAGGGTGTTTTATTTAGTGTATCAGTTAAAGTAGTTTCGTAGATAGTGTTGCCGTTTCTTTACGTTTGGAAGTGCCTAATATATTACAATAGTAAGAAAAATAGGGTAAGAGCATTGTGACTATTTTATTTAGATTATCAGTTAAAGTAGTTTCATAGGTAGTGTTGCTGTTTCTTTATGTTTGGAAGTGCCAAAAGTGTAAATCGAAAATGTTGAAAAAGGGATAGAGAGAAAGGGATTAAGTATTACGAGAAAAAAAATAGAGTAAGAGCATTGAGGGTACTTATTTAGCGTATCAGTTAAAGTAGTTTCGTAGATAGTGTTGCCGTTTTTTTACGTTTGGAAGTGCCAAAAGTATAATCGAAGATGTTGAAAAAGGGATAAGGAGAAAGGGATTACGTAATACAAGAGAAAAATAGAGTAAGAGCATTGAGGGTATTTTATTTAGAGTATCAGTTCAAGTAGTTTCGTAAGTAGTGTTGCCGTTTCTTTACGTTTGGAAGTGCCAAAAGTATAAATCGAAAATGTTGAAAAAGGGATAGAGAGAAAGGGATTAAGTATTACGAGAAAAAAATAGAGTAAGAGCATTGAGGGTATTTTATTTAGTGTATCAGTTAAAGTAGTTTCTTAGATAGTGTTGCCGTTTCTTTACGTTTGGAAGTGCCAAAAGTATAATCGAAAATGTTGAAAAAGGGATAAAGAGAAAGGGATTATGTAATACAAGAGAAAAATAGGGTAAGAGCATTGAGACTATTTTATTTAGATTATCAGGTAAAGTAGTTTCATAGGTAGTGTTGGTGTTTCTTTACGTTTGGAAGTGCCAAAAGTATAAATCGAAAATGTTGAAAAAGGGATAGAGAGAAAGGGATTAAGTATTACGAAAAAAGAATAGAGTAAGAGCATTGAGGTATTTATTTGACTTGACTTTATTAAACAAGAAACGATATACGTAAATCTTATACAGAGGAGACAGGGTGGCAGCTCGTTTTGTCTCCTGTAACAATAGAGAGAAAAAAAAGAAGAAGGAATTACACCTCAATAGCTCACACGGATGGGACTTATAAACTAATTTATAAATAAATCGCTTTACATTCAATCCCCACTACTATAGGCAGAAAGAACTTTCAATTTCTTTTTGTATGTATAGAGTGATGGTGACTCATTCATTAAATCAAGTAGTTTATATTTATTGGCAATCTCAGGAAGTTGATATCTTAAACTTAGTCTTGATTTCTCATTTTTAATAAAAGGAAAAAGAAACTTATTCCTGGCTCTTGATAAATGGCTATGTTTATTTTCAACCAAGAGCTTCATTTTATTGAAAAAATTATCACTACTTTGGATTTCTAAAAACCATATACCTATATTAAGGTGAAAAATTTGTTGTAAATGAAGAATGTCAAGAAATAAAAATGATGTTTTAGTTTCAGATAATTCTTTTGTCTTTCTAGGGTGTTAAAAAAAAGGTCCAGGATTCTTATTGCCTTGTTTTGGACAATTTGGTGTCTTCGTAAATGTGAATGGAATGTCAGCATCCAAACGGTCGGGCAATTTTGAAGATAGCATTCCACTAATGAAAAATATAATTTTCTCATTATTTGGTAAGGAAACAAGAACTTTACTCTATGCAAACAGCCGAGATACCTGGACACTGTTGCCTCGAGTTTATTAATATGCGCCTTGAAAGACAGAGTTGAGTCAATCTAGATACCTAAATATCTAAATACATCCACTCTTTTTATGGAGGAAGCTCCAATACTAATAGTTTTAAATGACAGACGTTTCACTGCTCTGAAACATCTCCCAAAAATCACAAATTCCGACTTCTGTGTCGTCTGCAAGCAATATTGGTAATTCATTATCCTAAGGCATGCATTTTGGAAGGTTATTTATGTATATAAAAAAAAAGTAACGGCCCCAATACAGACCCTTGTGGAACCCCTATATTTTCTAAAGGAAAAATATGAGATGATTCCTCACCAACTTAGACTGTAAAACTCAAGAGCTATTCCACAAATTCCTACATTTTCCAATTTATCAAAAAGAATTGTATGTTCTATTGTATCAAAAGCTTTTTTAATGTCAAAAAATATAGTTGCCGCCAAGTAACAATCATCCATAGCATCTGATAAGAAATTATGTAAAGCAGCTACTGCTTGTTCTGTTGACCTACCACGCAAGAAACCAAACTGATTGGGGGAAAAAAATTATTCTTTACCAGAAATTAAGCAAATCTACTCTTTATTATTTTTTCAAAAACTTTAGAAACAGGTGATAAAATAGCAATAGGCCTGTAATTATTTGGATTATCTTTATCGCCTTTTTTAAACAAAGGTAAAACCTTAGCTACTTTAAGACAAACTGGAAAAAGACCATTTTTCATGCAAGAATTAAAAATAAATAAAAGCGGCTGACTAAGTACTTCTGCTAATTCTTTAAACAGAGAAGTCGATATACCGTCAAATCCTATCAAAAATTCGTTTTTCAAACTAGTAACAGCTTTTTGAAATTTCAAGAACTGGATAGGGTACATAAAAATAGTCTTATCTAATTTATTTGGAATATATTTTCTATGATTATGTGTCCCATCTGAAATTTGATCCACCAGATCACGCCCAATTCTCCTAAAATGGTTAGCAAATGCTTCTGCCATTACTCTCTCATTCGTTATTTTAACTCCTTCATTAGTTGTAATATGGGATGGAATATTTCTTGTTTTGACATTATTTATTCTTTCATTTATTATTTTCCATGTTTTCCGCAGTGAATTGCATTCACGAAATTTCTTTTGATAATATTTTGCTTCTGCCTCTCTGAGAACAAAAGTTATCCGATTTTTATATTTTTTAAAGTTTTCAATATTAATTTCATTTGGATACTGCATCTTTACCTTATATAATCTATTTTTTTCTTTTATACTATTTAACCAACTTTGAGTAGCCCATGGCTTACGGGGTAAATTCTGACTTTTTCTTAATACCAAAGGACATACCCTGTCAAATATTTGGTTAAACTTACTATAAAATAAAGCAATGGACTGACTTTGGTCTTCAATATTTAACAGATCACTCCAGTCTATATCTCTTATTTTTATTTTCATCTCATCTATTTTTTTCTGGTTCATTTCTGATCCAGGGAAGTCAGAAACAACAACACAATGATCAGACGTATAATTTAAAATAATATGGGTATCAAAGCAATTTTGCGATGTGAAAATGTTATCAATAAGAGTTGCATGGTTATCACAAATTCTTGACGGTAGTAAGCAAGTAGGTAACAAACCATGCAAAAATGAAATGTTCAAAAATGCAATTCTCTTATTAGATGTCACAGCATTATGACGCATTAAATCAACATTAAAATCTCCCATTACATAAAATGGATGGTTTTGTAGGGTGAGAATCTACCAATGACTCATACTGTCTTAAAAACTCTTGAAGACTAGACGATGGTGGCCGATATACTACAATTACGAAAAACGTATTTCTTCCATCATTCACTTCTACTACACAACTCTCAAATAGCATCTCAACATTCCAAATCATAAAATCATTACGTAAAGAAGATGTAAAGTCATCTCGTATAAAAAGACCTACTCCTCCCCTCCTGATCTTTTTGCGACTAACACCGAAAAATCGATGATTTTCATAATGTTGAAATGTATTATTTTTGTCAAGGAATGTTTCACAAGCTCCCAACACATCTGTTGAAGATACTTTAAAAAAATCATGCAAAAAATTTAGGCTGATATTTAGTCCTCTACAATTCCAAAATGACATTCGTTTTATATGATTATTAAATAAAAAAACTAGTTTTTTTTACTGAAAGTAAGGAGCGACATTAAAAATTAAAACGAACAGAAATTACTCCGTATATGAAATGGGTTGTCCCCTCCGCAATCCCTCGCTCTTTATGCTAAAATTTTTAATTGTTTTAAAAAGCAAAACTGTGGCAATGAGTCAAACTTTAGCGTAAAGAGCGAGGGATTGCGGAGGGGACAACCAATTTCATATACGGAGTAATTTCTGTTCGTTTCAATTTTTAATGTCGCTCCTTACTTTCAGTTAAAAATACTATCTTTTTTATTTAATTTCTGAGCGTTTTTGAATTAATACATGTTGGTTTTGGCTCTCAGCACATAAACTATTAAAATGAAATTTGCATATTAATTCTTTTTTTGGCTAAATGGCTTTCTCTTAGTTTTGATGAGAAGATTTTGAGAAATAAGGGGTGGGGAAGGAGCCCTGTTGCCCTCCAATTTTCCGGTTACTTAAAAGGCAACTAAAACTTTTAATTTTTAACGAACATTTTTATTAGTAAAAAATATACGTAACTTAAGAATTAACTTACGTAACAAACTTTTATATTCTTATATTTTTATTATGTATATGAGGGGGTCTGTCCCCTCGTTAATACCTTGCTCTTTACACTAAACCTTAAGGTTTGTCCCAATTCTTTAAGAATAACCCCTGAATCAGAAAGGCCTAAGAATAAATAGTTGAAATTATTAAAAATTAAATTCGCTCTTTATGCTAAAGTATTTTTAGAACCCCTCATATGCGTAATAATCTCTGTTCGTTTTAAGCTTTAATGCTACTCCTTTCTTTCAATTAAAAAAACTTTTTCTTCTTTATTTTTTCATTTTTTTTATAGTAATGCTAGAAAATCCCGCGCCCTTTTCATTGAATTTTGTCTTCCCCCATGACATATTCCTCCAAGGATAGATAACGTCTGTACGCTTCCCAATAACCATTACTTGTAACTTGCAGCCCCTCTCCCAGGGACTGTGGGGGGGGGGGGTAAATCATCCCCAAAGACATAATTATTACGGTTTTCGACTATGCGGAACAAAATGGCTATGTCAAAATTTTGATCCGTTGACTTTGGGAAAAAATGAGCGTGGGAGGGGGCCTAGGTGCCCTCCAATTGTTTTGGTCACTTAAAAAGAGCACTAGAACTTTTCATTTCCGTTAGAATGAGCCCTCTTGCGACATCTAGGACTACTTGGTCGATACGATGATCCCTGGGGAAAAAAAGAATAAACAAAAAACAAATAAACACGCACCCGTGATCTGTCTTCTGGCAAAAAGTACGAAATTCCACATTTTTGTAGATAGGAGCTTGAAATTTTTGCTATAGGGTTCTCTGATATGCTGAATGCGATGGTGTGATTTTCTATGACTTTTAGTGGGGTGTTTCCTCCTATTTTCCAAAATGAGGCAAATTTTCTCAGGCTTGTAACTTTTGATGACAAAGAATAAATTTGATGAAACTTATATATTTAAAATCAGCATAAAAATCCGATTCTTTTGATGTATCTTTTAGCATCAAAATTCCGTTTTTTAGAGTTTCGTTTACTATTGAGCCGGGTCACTCCTTACTACAGTTCGTTACCACGAACTGTTTGATTTAAAGGTGGAAGATCATATATACATAAATATTTGTTTTTAGGTGCAATATAAGGAACTGACAAATCTTGATCTTGTGACGAAAATTTATGAAAATATTTTTATGTCAAGAGGATATTTTTCCAGTTCCTCCAACTTACCAGCAGGGACTTGAAAAATATTCAAATCATCCATAATGCAAATTCAATGATAATTCCGTATCCCATGTCAGTGAGCCAATGTAAAGACAAAAAGAGGAAAGAAAAGTAAAGAAGAAGAGAAAAAAGACAAATATTTCGAAATTAAGAACAATGAAAAATAAAATAGAAATAAGAATAACAACAGCAACAAAAAAGAAAAGGAAAAAAAGAAGAACATAATCTCTTCTTGGCTTCTTATTTATTTCAGCCATTATTCGTATCAACATATGAAGGCGAGCGCAATTTAACATGGATGCATGAGCTAGATCATAGGCCAACTACAGTCATAAATCCAATAAATAAATCACAAATACTCATCATAAACTATAAATCCAGTAAAAAAAATAAATACTAAGCGACTATTTCTATCTTTATATCTATTTCTCATACATGTATCTCACTTACAGGACTTTATACCACTTAAGCTTTACTTTTTCTTCATTATCAATTAACACAATACAGGCGGGACCACTGGGGGGATCCAAGCACTAATTCCCCTTGCTTTAAATTCTTTTTGTTTAATTCTAAGGGAATTGCGAATGTCACGAATTCATTTTGTCACATCATCTGTCATATAGATATAAGGGGATTCACGTCCGGCTCCTCTTTCGAGGGGGTTTTCATGTAATTTCTTGTTTCCCTGAAGCATACAGAATTTGTCCTTATCGTCCTGAAGCTCGATTTTGATAAATCTATCCGTAAACTCAAGTAGCTCAAATCGGATTTTAAATCCAAGGTGGGAAAGCAAGGTATCAACATGGTCCTTAGCCCTTGATTTGGATTCACTTTTAATGTTCCATATAATAACTTTCCTTCTTTTATTCATGTTTTCTAACACAAGGACTCTAGATGCTAATTCACCCAAACCAGGCTCCTTTTCAATTTGGTTTCGTAATGCCAATATTTCCTGCTTGATAATAGATAATTCATTTTCTTGGACCGTTCTTGCTAATTCTAGATCTTCCACGCGAGATTTTAGGGACTCTAAACCAGATTTAATGTCAACGATTTCCATTTTTAGTTCTAAGACATCATTTTTAGTTGCTTCGACTATTTCAAGGATTTTATCTAACTTTGAGAAATTATTAGTCGACCCTGTGGATCCTCTTGAATCCTCTAAATCACTTTGTCTTGATCGTTTTTCTTAACCATATTTGCAATAATGTTTATAATTTTCGAAAAATAGATAAACGAACGCCCAAGATAATTCACATCCAATTTTGTACAGCGCTCGCAAAAACGATGCTATTACTCCGGATTCATTGAAAAAATATAAAAGAATTTACTTGTCAGAGTTAATCCGGCTGAAAATTGTAATGTGTAAGTACAGATGTTCACTGAATAAATGTTAGTTCAGTACTGAACTATGTTAGTTCAGTATTTAGTGTATCAGTTAAAGTAGTTTCGTAGATAGTGTTGCCGTTTCTTTACGTTTGGAAGTGCCAAAAGTATAACCGAAGATGTTGAAAAAGGGATAAAGAGAAAGGGATTATGTAATACAAGAGAAAAGTAGGGTAAGAGCATTGAAACTATTTTATTTAGATTATCAGTTAAAGTAGTTTTATAGGTAGTGTTGCCGTTTCTTTGCGTTTGGAAGTGCCGAAAGTATAAATCGAAAATTTTGAAAAAGGGATAAAGAGAAAGGGATTATGTAATGCGTGAGAACTATATGATAAGAGCATTGAGGCCATTTTATTTAGAGTATTATTTAAAGTAGTTTTGAAGGTAGTTTTGCTGTTTCTTTACGTTTGGAAGTGTCAAAAACATAAATCTAAAATGTTGAAAAAGGGATAAAGAGAAAGGGATTGTGTAATACGAGAGAAGAATAGAGTAAGAGTATTGAGGCTATTTTCTCTAGAGTATCAGTTACAGTAGTTTCGAAGGTAGTGTTGCCGTTTTATTTAGGTTTGGAAGTGCCAAAAATATAAATAAAAAATGTTAAAAAAGGCTGAAATTGAAAAGAACGATTTCAGTTTTAATTTTCATTATACAACATTGCGGTCGAAGAATGCCATTACATTTTTGTTTTTCCTCTTCTATCCAATAGAGTGCATGCATCCCAAATCGTATTCTTTTCTAATTTTATTTCAATAGATATTTTCTTTCATTGTTAAAGCAACCTAATGTTAGGGTATATAAAACTGTGTAATGTAATGTAAAGGTATATAATGTTTTAGTGATTCATTTTTTTAACATTTTTTTTTTAATATTACTACAAATCACCTGAATAGATAATTCGAAGCCTCCTCTCAAAGTTGAATAGGGGTTACTTATGGACTATCAGTCTTCTTTACACCATGGAAGAGCAGACCTTATTTGTATATGTTCATATAAAACATGCGATTTTACGGCGATCCTACAGCCTAGCCTAAACTGTGTTAAAACTTAAATTTGTTTTTGGAGAATGATCTCAGATTTTTTTTTAAATAAGAATTTCTTCATTTCCGCAGGTTTTGGATATATTTTCAACGTATTTTCAATCTATAAAATACTAAGCAAATTATTGAGATCTGATCAAACAGTTCGTGGTAACAAACTGTAGTAAGGAGCGACCCTGCTCAATAGTAACCAAAACTCTAAAAAATGGAATATTGATATCAAAAGCTACATCAAAAGAATCGCATTTTAATGCTATATATGCTTAATCAAGTTTAGTCTTACCCATCAAAAGTTACAAGCCTGAGAAAAATTTACTTTATTTTAGAAAATAAGGGAAAACAACCCCTAAAAGTTACAGAATCTTAACAAAAATCACACCATCAGATTCAGCGTATCAGAGAACCCTGTTGTAGAAGTTTCAAGCTCCTATCTACAAAAGTGTGGAATTTCGTATTTTTTGCCAGAAGGCAGATCACGGATGCTTGTTTATTTGTTTGTTTGTTTGTTTTTTGTTTTTTTCCCAGGGGTGATCGTATCGACCCAGTGGTCCTAGAATCTTGCGACAGGGCTCATTCTAAAGGAAATGAAAAGTTCTAGTGCTCTTTTTAAGTGACCAAAGATTGGAGGGCAACTAGGCCCCCTGCCACGCTAATTATTTTACCAAAGTCACCAGATCAGAATTGTGAGATAGCCATTTTATTCAGCGTAGTCAAAAAACCTTATAACTATGTCTTTGGGGACGACTTACTCCCCTGCAGTCCCCGTGGGAGGGGCCACAAGTTACAAAATTTGACCATAAAAGCTGAGTCTGTGCCATTGAAAGATAGTAAAATTTCCGTCTTAAATTGACTCCTCAAATTATTTTTAAACTGCAGAAAAATAACATACCACAAGTTGCAAAGTGGAAATAAACCTTTAATGAGTGTAATTTGTGGCTACAGGGGCGTAGTGCCAGCATTTTATGGGGGGAGGGGGAATTTTATTTGAGCGCTAATGAAGAAAAGTTACCATTTACCGAAGACACAACAAAGTTAAATTCAAAATAATACACAATACATAATAAACAATAAACGAACATTAAATAAACATAATATTAAGTAATGGTGATCAATCTTTTACTTAGATTATCAGCAATTAGTTCCTGCAGGCGATGTTAGTACATTCAAAGAAATCGTTTGCGAGGACTAAGGTGTATTTTATATAAAATTTGTCTTTTTTCAGCAGGCTTCATCACTAATATTGTAGAACCTCTCCTCCCCCACATGTCCTCAACCTCCCATCCCAGCACAGGATGCCCTATCTTGTAGTTTAACCGAGTACCATTCTTAACAGCCCCGTGTATTGTGCTGTGCTATTCAGTTATACGCAATTTTGAACAGATTTTGACTCTGTAAGATTATTTTTTTTTGCGAAACTTTTAATATGCGTGAGTCATTGAAATCTTATTAAATTCTTTATTATAATTTTTTCTTTTTATTCTTTTTATTATTCTTACTATTTATTTTTATATTTAAATGTTTATTTTATTTTATTTTTATTTATTTCTATTATTCTTAATATTCTTTTATATTAAAAAATAGCATTGAAATAAACGGGCCAAATAAAGCAAAAGCAAAAATACAGGGTAATTCCATGTTTTATTACATAGAATTCCAAGTTTTAAATTAAATTGTAACATATAATAGTTCAAAATTAGACGAATGTACATCTAAAATAAACCTGGAATGCACAAAGACTTCTATGTTTCATGTCGTTTATATTTTTCCATATTAAATTCCTTTATCACTTTAAAGGTCAATTTGTACTTCTCTTTCCATTGCCAACATTGCAAGTGAAGATAATCTTTCTTGCCCCGTGGTGTTGCGGCAGTACGTCTTCAACCATCAAAGACAAGAAAAAGAACCGACGCAGAATCCATAGGAATAGTAGAGTACAATTTAAATAGATCAAATATCAGAAGAAACACACATTTCAAGCATTTTTCAGCAAAAACAGATGCTCTTTCTAGAATGTTTTTCTTTTTTATATCCTCAACTCCATAAAAATACCGCAACTGAGACATATAGATATCAAAATCAAGCTTACAGTATTTATACACAAAGCTTACATTGTCTTTGTTCATTCCGTCTGTACTCAGCATTATGCTTAACTTGTTTAAAACGTCCAAAGTGTTCTCTCCTACTTTCAATCTCTGTAGTTAGAACATCAATAACAGGATACAACACTGTAATTTTGAAAACTCTTGCGGTGTCTTATATGGAACTATTGAACCCCCACCTAATTTCACTAGAACTCTATGTTTCCGGGATAATTCAGGGCCTCCAAAACAATATCTATTAGCCAAATCTGAGCTTAGAAGGCGATAATAAAGTGCCATATGACACCCGAAACGCGCACTTTTGTCAAAAAACTACCTTTTTTTATTTGATATTTTAATGTCTTAAATATTTAATATCTTTTTATTTAATTTCATGGGTTGAAACAAAAATGTGACGCATGGCAAAATACATGGGAAATATATAATTGGTTTATATATTTACATACTAGGGAGGGAGTTGTGGGTAAACTATGGTGCAGATCCGGTCAAAATGTGTTAACTACAATTATTCTACACATTATGAGGTAGGTCTAAGAATTATTTTTTACATATTTCCCTCTCAACCACCTCGGTCCCATACTTAAGTAGGAGGGGGGGGGGATTTTTTCTTCTTTTTTCAAAAAAATGTTTTGAAATTGAGCGATGGGGGGAGCTCAGGAGGGAAATACTCCACCCCCCTATGATTGAAGCCACTGGAAATAGTTTCAATAGCAACAAAATCCTAATAACGTTCAATATTCGGGATTATTGGCTCATAGAACTCTGTAGATCTGAATTCCTTCGGCATTGCCCTATGGTAGGCTATAGCTTAGACCAAGTATCGAATAATTGTTTAATCTAGCTTAAAACGTAAAATTTACATGCCATAGTCTAATTTAGATATTGAAAATAGTCGAACTTTCTCACTATAATGAATTTTAAGCACTAACAAGAGTGAAATTCTCCCTAGTTGATGTTACACTGATCTTGTATAAGTAGTAGATGACCCATTTCCTTGATAATAACACTTTAAAGGTGGTATATTTGTGTAAATATTATTAAATTAGCACAATGGACCACCATTTTTCGCGTTTTTTTACATTAAAAACGAGCTGGGACTAATTAAAAAAAAATATCTGATCGGAAATAAAGAGCGAATTTGAAGCTTAAAACAAGCGACAGCATTAAAGTTACTTAATGATTTGTAGTTTTCTCTCCAAATTATTGGGGAGGCACAAACTGGTTCCCCCTTGCCCCCCTCCCCCTAATGACACCAATTTGTAGCTATTCTTTAAAATAAAAACTGGACAATTTTTCTGTTTTTTTTTATGCTTTTGACGTATTTTCAACACAATTTTGATCTAGAAAAAGCAAAGCGAATCCTAAAGATCCAATTATGTAGAGAAATAAAGTTGAATTCGTGCCGTCGAAAGATAACAAAATTTCCGTCTTCTATTGACACTTCAAAAATCGTAGAACTACGGAAAAATAACATACCACAAGTTGCAAAGCGGAAATTAACCTTTAATTAATGTTTTATGCGGCTCTACTTCTTAAAAAGTAGGAAAATTCTCTTATTTTCTCATCGCTTTGGCGTACTTTCAACGTATTTTTCAATCTAGAAAACGCGAAGATAATTTTGAAGATCCAATTATGTAGAGTTTAGCTGGATCTGTGCCGTCGACTGATAAGAAAACTTCCGTCTTATACTGATATCACAAAAATCATAGAATTGCAGTAAAATGACATATCACATGTTGCACAATGGACATACACCTTTAATTAATGTTTTATGCGGCTTTTCTTCGTAAAAGTAGCAAAATTTTCCTATTTCCGCATGTTTTTGAAATATTCTTAACATATTCTTCAATCTGGAAAAGGCAAAGTAAATTCCGAAGATCTAATTAAACAGACACATAAGCTGAATCTGTGCTGTCGAGCGACAGCAAATATTACGTCTTATATCAAAATCTTAAAAATCATAGGACTGCGAAAAAATAACATACCACGAGTTGTGTAGAGGATGTAAACCGTTAATTAATGTAATATCTGGCTATCGACTAAATAACTATTAACAAAAAAACGTCTTTAGTCAATTTAGCGCAAACTGCCTACGTCTTCAAGCCATACAGAAATGATCTGTTAGACCTGGAAGTGGATCTCCTGTAGAAAACCAGTTTTGCTGCGATTCAAAATAGATGTTACATAATTCATTAACAAACGTACTCTCTCATCAAGCACTAAAACCAATTTTATAATAATTTCTTTAGCGCACTTTATTAATAATTACTTCATAATCTTCGGGTCTCGAGATTACACCAAGAATTTCTCTTAGAATTGGTGGCTGTTTGCCTGTAACCGGTCAGTATGATTTTCAATTTGAAACAGCAGATCGCGTATCTTCATTGACTATTTCGGCCTATTCTGTTATCAAGTATTACAACAACATGTAAGACAAACTATTTAATCAACTTTGCTAATGACCACTTCATAAGGCTCAGGCCTCAAAGTAACACCAAAAATTCCTCTCAAACTTGGAGGTGGTTTACCTACAGGTAGAGAAACTTTGAAATGTTGCACCAAAGAACCAAGAACAATAAACAACTCTGCCTTAGCTAGTGACTCTCCAGGGCAAGCACGTCTCCCTGCAAAATTAAATACATTTTACTGTATTTGAGAGGTACAATTGGTATAAATAACAAAATAAGTACTGATTTTTTAAAAGATTTGTTCTTACGGCTCTCTCACTGGTTTTGTTTAATTTGAAGAGCGTAATGGCGCATAAGAGATTCATGTGCATGGGCAATGTGGGGTGCTGCGACAACCTTGGATTGGGTTCACTATGAGAAATATTATGGGTGCAGTGTAACTTGAATTGAAAAGTATAGCTTCCAGCGGTTCAAAACTTGAATAAGATGCATCCTAAGAAGAAATTTTGCTTTAAAATTAAAGTATGTAGGGTTTATCAAAGACTGTCTCAAAATATACTGTTTTGTTTAAAATAAGGTTTATTCTCTATTTTGCCAAATAAACCATACAAATTCTAATGATTCTAAAGTGCACCATCTATATAAGGTAAGGATGTTTTATTTTTCCATATAACATCAAATCTAATTCAATCTTTGCTCGCACTTCAAAAAATGTCGTATACGCCATATAAGGCTACGTTATTTACCTCACACACAGCCCCTGTTATTTATTTTGAAGTGTCTGGCGATAATAAAAATCTAATTTATTCTATCACCTAATGATCACCACACAAAAGAAAACAAGATGTTTCATCCCTATCTTTTTGTAAATTAAACATAAAGAAACCAGTCTTTTTGACTGAAAGCAAGAAGCAACAATAAAAACATAAAACGAACAGAAATTATTCCGTATATGAAAGGGGCTGTCCCTCCCCCCTCAACGCCCAGCTCTTTGCGCTAAAGTTTGACTCTTTTAAAACAATAAAAACTTTAGCGTAAAGAGCGGGACGTTGAGGAGGGGACAGTCTCTTTCACACACTGAATAATTTCTGCTCGTTTTAAGTTTTAATATCGCTTCTTACTTTCAGTTGAAAAACTGTTTTTCTATATTTAATTTCTGAACGTTTTTAAATTAATGCAGGTTTGAATTTGGCTCACCGTACATGACTAATTAGAACGAAACTTGCATATTAATTTTACTTTTTTTTAAATAATAATAACCTTTCAGTTGTTTAAAAATGAATCCTAAATCACGAAGGCTATTTAATTAGATTAATAGACTCTGTTAAAAGTTAAAAAAAGAAACTTTAGCGTAAGAGTGAGCTACTGAGGAGAGGCAACCATCTCATATACGTAATATTTTTTGTTCGTTTTATGTTTTAATGTTGCTTCTTACTTTCAGTTGAATTTTTTTTTATTTAATTGCTGATTGTTTTTTAAATAATGTCGGGAAATCCAGCTCCCCCTCCATGGAAAATTCCCTTCTCCCACGATAAATTTCTCCATGGTAAGATTCTCCCTCGTATCTTAAGTTAGCTATATTTGCAGAACTAATTTTGTAAGGAATAGTAACAAAACGGCCAAAGAGGTCGAGACTATTTTTCATAAAAATTAGTGTCACAAGTTGAGCCATTTTCAAATGACTAAAATGAATGAAAGAAAAGATCTTTAAATAATATACTCAATAATTTATGTTCATTTAAGTTTTAATGCTATTGCTTACCTGCAGTTAGAAGAATTTTTTTTTATTTAATAACAACCACAAGCCGAACACACACAATATCTTTAGTTTATCATTGCACTAGCTGTTGGGGTGGTGCTTCGCGCCACCCCATCACCAAGTTGATGGGGGCGCTTCGCGCCCCCCAAGCCCCCGCGCTCGCGTAAGTCGTTACACGCAATATTACTTACGCGCCATTGTAGTTGTGTCACTGTGTCCCACCTGCGAATATATATATATATATATATATATATATATATATATATATATATATATATATATATATATATATATATATATATATATATATATATATATATATATATATATATATGTTTTTAACTACGTAAAACTTGCGAATACACAACATTCAATGAATATACAACATCCCTGTCCCATTGTCTGTGCATATAAATAGATTGTCAGGTTTACCGACTCTTGAACATGCAACATGTAATTGTCCATGGGAAAAACAATCCGTATTCAGATCTATACCTCGTTATTCTAATGATTGCCCTTGAGCTTTGTTGATGATGATTGCTAATCGAACATTCCCTGTGTCCCCGTCGTCATTTATATATTCCCCCTGTGCCCTCGGCGTCCCCGTTGTAGTTGTGTCCCTGTGTCCCGGTCGTCATTTATATTCCCTATGTCCTGGTCGTCATTTGTGTCCCGGTGTTCCAGTCTGTAATTTCTCTTTGAGTGTCCCGGTCGTCATTTATATTCCCCGTGTCCCGGTGGTCATTTGTGCCCCGGTGTCCCGGTCTGTAATTTCTCTTTGAGCATCCCGGTCTTCATTTATATTCTCTGTGTCCCGGTTGTCCATGGGAAAAACAATCCGTATTCAGATCTATACCTCATTATACTAATGATTGCCCTTGAGCTTTGTTGATGGTGATTGCTAATCGAACATTCCCTGTGTCCCGGTCGTCATTTATAAATCCCCCCTGTGGCCTCCGGCGTCCCCGTTGTAGTTGTTTCACTGTGTCCTGGTCGTCATTTATATTCCCTGTGTCCCGGTCGTTATTTGTGCCCCAGTGTCCCAGTCTGTAATTTCTCTTTGAGTGTCTCGGTCTTCATTTATATTCCCTGTGTCCCGGTGTCCCGGTCGTCATTTGTGTCCCGGTCTGTAATTTCGTCAGTCGACAAACATGACGTGAGTCGACAAACAACTTCATGACGGCATAATGCTCAATCCTTATAATGACGTCAGTCGACAAGCATGCATGAAGTCAGTCAACACACAACACACAAAAAACTTATTTTTACATATATAGATAGATAAATATCCTAGTTATGAAGCTGCTTAAAGTAATATTAAATGGTAATACTGGCCGGAAAATAACACAAATAAAATTATTGCTTACATCGACCATTATTGTACAAAATTCAAACTTTAGCGTAAAGAGTAAGGTATTGACGAGGGAGTGAACTTCCTTATATGCGTAACATGAGGGGGCTCACCCCCTCGTCAATACCTAGCTATATACGCTAAAGATCGAATTTTGTTCCATTTCTTTAAGAATGACCCCTGAATCACGTAGGTCGTTTAATTAGAATAAATAGCTCTTTTGAAACTACTAAAAATACTATAGCGTAAACTGCGAAGGATTAAAGAGGGGGCGAAGCCCCTCATATACGCAATAATTTCTGTTCGTTTTAAGTTTTAATGTTACTCCTTACTTTCAGTTGGAAAAACATTTTTCTAATTTAATTTCTGATTTAAATCCACCCCCACCTGAGAAAATTCCCCGGAAAGTGTATGTATACTTACCAATAACAAATACTATGTGTAAACAATGGGCAAAGTTCATAACTTACAGTCCTTCCCCTGGGAACTGTGGGGAATTAAGTCATCCTCAAAGACATAGTTATTAGATATTCCGACTATTCTGAACAAAATGGCCATCTCAAAATTTGGATCTGGTGAATTTGGGAAAAAATGAGCGTAGGAGGGAACTTCTGTTCAATTGAGCCTTCTGGCAAAATTCTAGGAGCACTGGGTTGATAGGATCTCTCGTGGGTAAAAAACAAACAAACAAATAAACTTGCATCCGTGATCTTTCTTCAGGTGATAAAATACAAAATTCCACATTTGTGAAGGTAGGAGCTTGAAACCTCTACAATAGGGTTCTCTGCTATGCTGAATCTGATGGTGTTATTTTCATTAAGGTTTTAATGACTTTTAGAGGGTGTTTCCTCGTTTCTCGAAAATCGGGCAAATCTTCTTAGGCTCGTAACTTCTGATGAGTAGTACTAATCTTGATAAAACTTATATATTGAAACTCAGATTCTTTTAATGTACCTATTGATATCAAAATTCCGCTTTTAGATTTGCGGTTACTATTGACCCGGGTCGCTCCTTACTTACAGTTCTTTACCACGAACTGTTTGAAAAGTCTGTTTCAATGTTTAAGGGGTTTTCAGAATAATTTAATTCAATGATCATGCAAATTAAAATCTTTGTGCTATTTTGGTCAAACAAGGTATAATATACCTGGAAATTTGAAGGATATGTGGTTAAGAGAATGTTGGAGGAACCATTGATCCCTTAAATACGTCCAATAAGATTGACTGTAATCCACATGGTATTTTACCTGAAATAACGTGTAATATACCCGTCTTTCTTTAAGAAAAAGTGGCAGGATGAGAAAGCGGGACATACGAACCAATTTGTGTCCTAATTATGTACATTGAGAAGCCTTACGTTGTAAGGGAAACATCCCTTGATTGTAAATGGTTGCATGATTCTGGTAAAAAAACACATGCATAACTTCTTACTAAGAAGTTTGTGCTGGGATGGAGTGGAGTAAAGAAGCTGTGTTTTAGTATTGATCCTTTCATAGAAACTGATAATTCAGCGTGGTTCTGGATAAAAACAAAGCTTAAACATAAAAGAAAGCTTAAACACAACCACCTTTCTGCTACAAAGCTGGAGGTGAGAGGGGCGCAAAAACGACTAACTATGATTATCTAATCACAGAGATTGCAAATTAAACATAGTTTTATTTTAACGAAGGTTCACCATATCTAAGTTTTTGCTAAAAAATCAACTGGGGAGGAGGGGAGAGCCTTGCACAATAAGCCTCCAATAATACAGGTTGGAACTGTGTGTGATATTCTGCTTAAGACATGCAGCAACATTTCAGCCTTTCTTCTAGGAAATTAAAATGAAGATGGGAGTGAACAAAAGACCATGTTGTCTTGAGCTTATTTTAACACCGAGTCAGGACTTGGCTCATTTTTGAAACAAATTAGGGCTTAGCTAGTTTTGTTTGCAAATCGTTATACCATTTGTTTTTTTTCTCCCAAAGCGTACTATAATAATGAGCTTGTCAGCATCTTGAGCTCTAACTTACTTTCTGTCTGTTGGATAGGGAGTCAACAGTGTAAAAAGTGCACCTGATATCATCAAGTAAACAAGACCCAGGGCTATACCTCTTGTGTATCACCTTTTTACTTGTCACTCAACTGGGTAATGGAAACTGAGCTCCTTTTCTTTTCGGCCAACCATAGGGCTAAACGGAAAGTAGGTCGTCCTCGATTGGGGTGGGAAGATGTCATAAATAAAGATTTTAAGGAAAGGGGAAATTCCTAGGAGGTTGTAAAGAGGGAGGCTGTGAATAGATTGGGAAAGGGGGAGGAACGTACGTAGCTGTTTCATCCCCAGGTGTCTTGGTGCTACGATGAGTATCAGCACAGCCAATAGCAATTTTAACATGATATATTTGGAACTTTACTCGCGTGTATTAGACATGCAAGTGAAGGATACTTGCCCTGTATGTTGGTAGTCGTACAAAAATTGGCCTTTAAGCTATTAAGACATAAATGGTAATCGTCCTAGCTGCATTAATTAGCCACGTTTGTAAAATTAGCAAGATAAGTCAAAACTAGTGCGCTTTTTTTGCTGTTCGTACTATGGAACTTAAAACCACAATAAAATTTAATTATAAATTTTGATTAATAAAATTAAATAAATTAATAAAATTTTGAAGGTATTGCTCTTTCATTTTCTTCTTCCAAATTATAGGGTTTCATACTTATACGTTTTGGTATTATAGGGTTTGAAACTTAAAACTGATTTTGATTTGAACAATAAGGAGAAAAAAATCTTTAACTTTGAATTCAGTCTATAATTCTATTATAGTAATAACTAGCGAATTGAGCTGGACTTCATTGAGCCAAAAAATTATGCATAAACTTTATACAAAAGAGACACAGAGACAACTGATTATGTCTTCTTTATCGATAAAAAAAAAGAAACAAGAAATTAAGAAAATTACATTTCCCACTAACATAACTTCAAATAGAAAAAAAAAAAAAAAAAAAAAAAAAAACGACTCAGGGAGATGAGAATATAATTTATTAAATAAATTATAAATAAATAAATAATATATTCAATCCTCGTTGCTGAATTGGTAATAATATTGCTAGCGTAGAATCACTTTCGCTAAAATGTCTATGGTTTCTCATCAATTCCTCAAATAGTGAAATAGCAAGGGCGAGAAAGATCCTTTTTTATAGAGGCTTCATCGTAAAGTTTGTGTGAATTTATTACTGAACTCTCAGCTCCTTCTGAGTAGCTCCGCCTAACTCTCATGAGCTCATTAGAAAATCCCTACTCTACCATCTATAGGTAGGAACGTTTTATGGCTAGTATTGAGCTATCCGTCTCGACCTTGATTTGATAGAGGTCGAAATAAAAGTCGGCTTCAATTATTGCAGGGATTGAATTGCAGGGAAGTCTAAAATATGAGATTAAACTTAGAATATAATCAACAGGAAAGTTTTTGCTCAGTTGAGTAAAGCCCTTTGGAGTAGATACCAAACTAATCTACCGCACAAAATATCATGATTAATGAAGCAACAGTTAAATCAGTAGTGTTGTATGGAAGCAAAACTTGCATCACGAAAGCAACAGATGCTGAAGCGCTAAGGGTAGTCACTAGGGTAGTCAATTCATTCACAGAATAGTAAGTCTCCCCCTAACTATTAAGGTCACGAATAAAAAGAGATGAAACAGTAAAGTCTTTCATGCGACGGTAAATGTCACATCTTTCGATGGGTATGTCTACCGAGAAACTGAAGACCATCTCACGAAGGAAATATCAACTGGCCTGCCAATACCCTTCCGGAAGAAGCACCCTAGGCTCCAACACAGACCTTGCTCGCTGCAATCGAGCTTGTGTCCTGCTAAAAATAAGTTAGTACAAAGACATTGGCAAAGGCGAAGCGTAAATTACGATGCTAAAACAGAAAAAAAAACAGACAGACCGTTCCTAATCGCTACTATTAAATATCCTTTTTTTTACATTTATCTTCTTCTTCTTGTCTAGTTTAGCATGGAAGCATTTTCACCTAATCTCATCACGAAAATCGAATTTCGAGCCTTACAGAATATTGCTGCAGTTGAGTTCGAACTCTGGATCCCATAATACCAAGCTGAGGTGAAACCTATTATGTGCGTACAGAACGGGTCTTTCAATCACGTTGGTTTGTTGCAATAATTTATCTCAGTAAGTGGCTTACTTAGATCAATTATACTCCATTTAGAGGAGTTGATCAGGGCTAACTCAAATGTGCAACTTTTTTAGTTCTAAGTGCTTATAAGTCTTAGCTCGTGGCTTAATTATAGGCTTCTTGAATAGTTGATATTTAAGGCTGTTTTCACGAACTAACCGCATTTTAAATCTATAATTCGAATTGTAAATTATACCACTTAGCTGACCTTCTAGAATATACTTTCTAGAACCTTCTAGAACATAAGAATGTCGTTTCACTGAAAAGTGGGATTGTGAGTTCATAATCTAGATTATGAAATTGACAATCTTACAAATGAAGGAAAGTGGGGTTTCCGTTGTTGGATTTCGCAATTTAAACCGATTAGAATGTTACACCGATCCGATACCCAAGCAGGAATTGAACACTTGACATTATGATTTGAAGACTAATGCTCTGCTAACTGAACCAGGGCTCTATTGATCCCTGTTTAAGTATTGATATGTTTAAATTCTGATGTTTCACATCTCGTAATTTGAGAATCAAGTCTTTTAATTCAACTTTAAATACTTCTTTGTTCCTCAGATTATCTTAAATCTTCCTTCAAGAATCTGGGTTATCGATAAAAAGTCAGTTAAATGTCGAACTGCAGATCTAAGTCCATAGATATAAGCAAACTTTTGAATAGAGAGCAATAAAAAAGTCTTTCTTCACTACAATAGCTTGCAACATCTTTCTATTTTTTGCTTTGGCAGGGAAAAAATTTCGCAACAAATGGCGTCAACGGCATCATATCCTGATTTTGTTTTTCTTAGCATCTCCTTAAGAAGATTTAGGCAGGCAAATCAAATGTTGCCAAAATATCACTTTAGCAATAATATATGCTAGGGAACATAAAGAAGTCTCCGAAGAAAAAGAGCTACGTAGAAGTCTAAAAAAGGAAAACATTTTTATCTAAATTATTCCGAACTCTACTTTTTGGAAAATATGAAAAAAGTTGTAAGCAACTTTGTAAGCAGTTGTGAACAAAAAGTTTAAAGAATGTCTCAAGATCGAGCAACCATCAAGGAAGAAAATAAAAAAGACTGATTCAGACATAGAAAAAAAAATGTTGACAAGTCAGTATCAAACGAATTTGATACTTTCTAGTCACGCGATAATTCGTTTTGAAGTTTTGAAAAACCGTTATCTAGGAATTAAAATAATCCTCAACTGATGATGTACTTCAAAGAAAATGCCTCAAAGGCATTTTTGTAACTGGTCCAATGCTATTATAATTTGATACGAATAATAAAAATATTAAATAAATTACAAAAAGATATTTGAGGCAAGCTGCCAAAAAAGCAAGATCAGCTTTGAAAACTTGAATTTAATTATTTTGTTATGTTTCATTTGAATGAATTTATCATCTCACAGCATACTGTTTATCAGTCCTGGTTGGTATCAGGACCGTCGGTCCTGATCTTTTCCCCCAGATGTAATTTAGAATTATTTGACCTTTTTGATCTATATCAATATGGGTTGATTTTTGAATTAATATGAAGTAGTTGTGGGCATTGAGTCATGGCTACTTGTAGAAAAAGCCAAGACAAATAGTCCAATTGAGTAAAAAGCGAACCTGACATTAATTCCCGCTTATTAGGATTGTATAAAAGGGAGGTTAATTCATTTGTTAATAGATATGTCTATCTATTATCCGTCCATGCATCATTACTAGGGCAGTAGAACCAAGGTAGAGTCATAGAGCTAATATAGTGATAGAACCTATAGTTTTCCAAGTGTTTGATTAATCAAAATTGAATCAAATAGAGCGTGGACACCTGAACCCAGAAGAGTAGAACAACCATAACTATAAAGCTTGCCACCACCCTGGAAGGAAAATTTACTAGTTACCCCCTGCCTTGTCATCCGTAGAAAAATGTGGGCTATGTCAGACTATCCCCACATAGTTAGATAATGGATCCTCTGATTAAGCAAGACCACGAATCGCTAGGGCATGAGAACACAATCAACTTCAACTGGTTTTGTACTGCTGGCAAGTTCAATAGGGAATTATTTTTGTAGTTTGATGATATACACTGGAGGTTAATACAGTCTCTTGGATATTTCTAATGAACAATTCATGTCCGTGTCATAAGAAAACCAGAAAGAGAAATCAAGGGAACTACAATGTTGTTCCATAGGGAAAATCGTATTGATCTTCTATGAAAAAATGGTGCACGTTTCCAAGACGCTAGAAAAAATAGTGTTTAACGAAAGCCAAAGAGTGTGCCTGACAGCCCTGTAGCACATTGGACTTTCTAAGTGTATAAGATCTTCTTCTTGTCCTTTACACGTTCTAATTTTGCCAATTGAAATCAAGCATATAATTAAGGAAGATGAGCTTTCCCTGAATAAAAAAAAAATCCATGAAATAAGAAAACGAAAAATAACTAAATAAATTAAGTTTCCCATACATAAAAGAGAATTGAAATGCAGAAACAGCAACTATTTTAATGAAATATTATTCTGAAATACATTGACAGTCTTCATTCTTTAACTAGTTGTAATAAAAATAAAAATTGGAATTGTCTTAAAACGAGATCCTGATGGGTCGTGTCTGCGACAGAGGGATCAAACCGTTCATGGTAACGAACTGTAGGTAAGGAGCGACGCAGCTCAATGGTAACCAAAAATCTAAGAAACGGAATTTGGTTAACATTAGGTACATTAAAAAAATCGGATTTTATGCTAATTTCAAATATATAAGTTTCGTCTAGTTTAGTCTTACCAATCAAAAGTTTCGAGCCTGAGAATATTCGTCTTATTTTCAAATAAAAGTGGGAAACGCCCCCTAACAGTAAGAGAATCTTGATAAAAATACCATCATCAGATTCAGCATATCAGAGAACCCTCGTGTAGAGGTTTCAAGCTCCTATCAGCATAAATGTGGAATTTTGTATTTTTTTTGCGAAAGAATTATCACAGATGCGTGTTTATTTGTTTTAATTTGAGGGGTAATTGTATCAATCCAGAGGTCCTAGAACATTGCAAAAGGGCTCATTCAAACGGAAATTAAAAGTACTAGTGCCCTTTTTAAGTGACCAAAGATTGGAGGCCAACTAGGACCACTCCCACGATCATTGTTTCCTCAGTCAGCTGATTAAAATTTTTCGACAGCCATTTTGTTCAGCACAGCCGATAAATGTAATGACTATGTCTTTAAGGATGACCTAATCCCCCACGGTCCTGGGGGAAGGGCTGCGAGTTGTGAACGCTGGTCATTGTCTACATATAGTATTGGTTACTGGGAAGTATACAGACATTTTCAGGGGGAGTTTTTTCTGTTCGTGGGGGGGGGGTTCGAGCGAAAGAAGGTTACATGGGAGGATCTTTCCATGGAAGAATTTTCCAAGGGGGGAAGGAATTTTACAGGAGGGGGCACCGGATTTCACACATTATTTAAAAAACGATCAGAAATCAAATAAATAAAAAGCTTTTCGAACTGAAAGTATAGTGTAGTATCAGATTGACGACGCTTCTTGACTACTCAGCAATACAAAAATATATAAGAAGAAAGAACTTACAACAGGATAAAATTAATAAAAATAAAATGAAAAATTTTGAAAAAAAAAGTCCCAGCATCCTCAACTCAGCTAAGTTCAACCAAGACTGAGGTAAGGATGCTAGGACTCTTTTGAAAGCGTATCAGAGAACCCAACTGTAGAGGTTTCAAGCTCCTATATGAAGAAATGCGGAATTTTGTATATTTTGCCAGAAGAAGGATCACGGATGCGTGTTTATGTTTTTTTTTCTCCAGGGTTGATCGTATCGACCCAGTGGTTTTAGAATGTGGCAAGAGGGATTATTCAAACGGAAATTAAAAGTTCTAAAGCCCTTTTAGAGTGACCCAAAAAATTAGAGGGCAAATAAGCCCCCTCCCATTCTCATTTTTCTCCCAAAGTCACCATATCATAATTTTTAAATAGCAAACTTGTTCAATATAGTCAAAAATAGTCAATAAATATGTCTTTAAGGATGACTTAATCCCCAAAGTCCCCGGTGGAAGTGCTGTAAGTTGTGAACTTTGCCCGTTGTTTACGCATAGTATTGATAACTGGGAAGTATACAGACGTTTTCAGGGGGGGGGGGCTGGTGGAGAAAGTTTTGCAAGGGGATATTTCAACGGAGGAATTTTTCATGGAGGAAGGCTATTTTCAATGAAGAGGATGCTGAATTTCCCAGTATTATTTAAAAACGATCAGAAATTAAATTAGAAAATAAGTTTTTTCAACTTAGAGTAAAGAGCAACATTAAAACTTAAAAGGGACAGAAAATATTACGTATATGGGGGAAGAATTGCCGCTTCTCAATAGTTTGCTCTTACACTTGATTATTTTTTTTTTACTTTTAAAAGAGGTTACCTTTCTAATTGAACAGCCTTTGTGACTCAAGGGTCACTCCTGAATAACTGGAATAAAAATCAAACTCAGGTTATTATAAGGTAATTATTAGTCAAAGAAAGTAAAATAGATATGCAAATTTCATTCAAATTATTCATGTACGCTGAGCAATCTTCAGAACCTCGATTAATTAAAAAACGTTCAGAAATTAAATAAAAACTGTGAGTTTTTTAACTTAAAACTTAAGACCAACAAAAATTATTCAGCATATAAAAGGGATATCTCTTCGTCAACGGCCCACTCTTTTCGCTAAAGCTTATTATTGCTTTAAAAAGTATAGTTGTAAGGAGTCGAACTTTAGCGTAAATAGTGGGGGTTAAGGACAGCCTCTTTCATATACAAAATAATTTCTGTTTGTTTTAAGTTTTATTGTTGCTCCATACTTTCAGTTGAAAAAAATAGTTTTTTTATCTATTTGCTTCAAATACCAGATTTTTAATGTGAAATTTGACCGAGATGCGAAGTTAAACCTATATTTAATGCCCTATTTTTAGCAAGAATCCATTAATTTCATTATTTTTCTTGCCTAAGTTTGAAAAAAAGATTTAAAGATAATTGTCAATATTTTTAAAACTAAAAAAAACACACCAAACGAAATTATTGTTCTAATGAAAGTGATGCTGAAACTTAAAACAAATGAAAATTGGTGCTTTGCAGTTTATAATCTCTTTTTGGAAAAGCTATTTCACGGAAACCGGCTTTGTGATATTTCCCTATATTTTTATATATATTTCCCTATATTTTAATATTTCCCTATATTTTAAAATTCTGAAGAAGTAGCGCTTTACTGAAAACGCAAAATTGACCACAAAATAGGAATAAAAAAGAAAAATCTTTCTGCGGCCAGTAGGAAAAAAAAAAGTATAAATAATAAAGCTCTCAACAGTTTTTACCAGCCATGAAGTCAATAACTTTTCTAAAACAATTTTGATTCTCTGAAGAAATATCAAGAAAGCAAAGCTTATAGTAAACTACTAGTTTTCCAGGATCCACTAAACATAAGAAAATATAACGGACCAGTTTGATTGAAAGAGTTTTTAAAAAAAATATGTTGCATAAATCACGAATCACTAATTTTTTGCTGTATTAAGTTCCGACATCCCTCTTTACTTTAATCAGACAAACTGTTTCAAAGAATTATAATATTAAAAGAATAACCTTCTAAAAGGAGTCACTCATGAAGAAACTTGGTGCTGAAAAAAAAAACGCAGAAAATAGACGAGATAGCGAGCATGAGCTATTAATTTAAGATTGCTATTTCAATTTATGCTTAGTCAGACAGTCATTGTGCTGTGGTAAATGTTAATGAACGACGTACATTTACATTTGATTCAGGTTGCAGCGGTGGCTAGCAACCTAGTAAGAGACGATCACGTCCCATATTAAAAAATGAAATAGCATTTAACTCCTAAAAATAGATTAAGATCGAAAAAAAGTACGCTATTAGAATCGCCTTGTCTAAGACCCCTATAAAGGATATGTTGCGTCCCTTGGCTTGAATATGAAAGGAAGTACATTGGCTTGAAAAACCTGGCTAAGCATGATAGACGAAAAAGGAAAAATTGTGAAACAAATCTCGAAGTAGAAGATTTTTAGTCAGTAAAATGGAATGATACTGCGAGCAATTGTTTTGGCCGCTAAGCCATCCAATAAGCCATCTTTGTCCTTCTCTATGTCATGTTTGGCACTAATCCTGGCTGCGGTGAAAGCTGAAACCTAGTAGAGAACGAATCACAGCTCATCGGATTGAAAAAACTATATTAATGAATTAAACGCATTGTGTTAATTCACCTTCGTTTGTTGTGAATTCCTCTTTATAGCTGATTGTGATGAGGAATCAGACTGCACCGACGAGACTGAATTCACTGAAGGAGCTGGTGATAATGACTGATTAGAGCTAAGAGAGTCTTTAGTTTTTTTGGTTTTAGTATTTCTTTTAATCTGATTGTGTTTCTTTGATTTTGCTTTTGCTTGAGGCCAAAATTTAGTAACCACGGCTAATATAAATAAAATAAATATACAAAGCACCCCAATAGCAATATAAATTGTGTATTCGTGCAAAAACGGTCCACTATCAAACCTATAATGTTCCTCCTCATATTGTTTGTAGTAACTATCATCATCAATCTCCCCCAACTGTTCTTTGTTTTCCTCTCTATTGTTGGCCCTTTTCCGTTCTACATTGGATGATTCCATCTCTTCTTTTTTCAGAACAACATTTTTATCTTGAATATTACGTAAATCAAGGATTTGCCTTTCGATACTTTCAATTGTCATGGACATAAGACGAACGGTAATATTGGCATTGCTTAATTGTTCTGTTTCTCCTTTTTTCCTGACCAGTTTTGAACTACGATTTCTAAGTGCTTGTAAAACTATCCGAAGGTTCTTTAAAGTTGAATCCCATTTTTTATGGATATCATCATTTTCATTCATGATTTCCTTTATGAAAAGGATATAAGTAGATTTTCCCAGGAGTCCCCTCAGCTCTTTTTTGATAAGATCAATGAAAAAACTGTCCTTTAAAATGAGTCTTGTTTCATTTTTGGACTGAGAATAAATATTTAGTTGTTTTATTACATGAAGCATAGATTCGAATTTGATTATGTATTCATATATCTTTTCGGAACGTTCCTCAGGGTTAGGAAATAGTTCGTATTCTATGTCTCCAGCGTCAGGATCTGTTAAAGACTGCTCTTCTATGTGTTGTTTGGTCGTTCTTATATCAAGGTTTGGTTTATCCGTAAGAATCACCGGTCGGGCTTCCACTAGAATCACCAATGATATAACTATACAGATTATGATTTTAAATTTTGTCATTACATACTTAATAGTACATAAATGTTTTGCTATAGTCATCAATTAATTTATTGTGTCTATACTAAACTGTAACCGGATTTAATTTTTCTTATACGTTCAAAATTATAAAGAAGCAAGCAATAAATACATTTTCTACCTTTAAATTTTTTGGTATTTCGGTATTTTAAGAATAAGCTTATTGTTTCTTCCTCGTAAGATTGCTTAAGACTAGAAAGTTGTGTTGCTATGAAGCCTTGTTTTAAGAATAAAAAAGTTCGTGTTACCAAACTACAATCAAATATTTGATTTGAGTGGCTACTTGTCCTAAGAATAACCAAAACTCATAAGAAAAAGAAAATCATTTTGAAATGACACATGTACTGGAAAAAAACCTATGCCATGCTAAATCCCAATACTTAAAATTTGAAAGGTTTAAACAAGTTAATTTACAAGTAAATTCTCTTCTATGAAGAAAAAGGAGAAAATTACCCCCAAAAGCTCAATATCATGGATATGGCAAGCGCAACCTATTAAAGATTGAGCCACAGACCGTAGTAAAAATTTCTAAGTACTTTCGGAAAAAACTATCAATTGAGAAATGCGTTCTAAAACACACTGAGAAAAGTTTGCCTTTTGAAGCTGATTCAGCAATGCTAGCTACGATTTTGGTTAGCCTTACGGTAAATTTTGTGGAAAACTTAAATTAGAGAATTCCAAAGATTACCTATTAACATTCAAAAAGCATATTTAATCAAAATGAAAACTGCACAATTGCAATCACCATTATAGAAAACCTTACACCCAAATAGTTACAAGCCCCTTCCCACCTTAAAAAACACAAAACCCTCTTTTTCTTTCTTTTGTTTGTCATCACCATTAGTGGGACACTGAAAAAACCGAAAAGAGCTCCCACCTTGAAAAACAAATAAAGTCACTCTTTTTTCGTTCTTTTTATTTTGTCATCACCGCTAGCGGGACACTTGAAAAACCTATAGAGCTGTTTAATGGCTCATTTGAAACCCAGCTGCAATATCTAATGCATTTTGTAGTTGCAACCTTGTAATGGACGAACCACGACGAATAGTAAAAAAAAAACAACGCGGTAATTTGGAATTGGTAATTTCGTAGCTGATTCAGGAATTGTAACTATTGTCTGGATTAGCCTTAAAATTAAGATTTTGTTTCAGAACAAGTTTATGGGAAATTCAAAATTCACCAGAAATACCTAAGAATGACACCAAATCAAAACAAAATATACCCCATTAAAATTACCATGGGCTATAACTTTGCATAGTAAACTTACAGTCCCCTGGCTTGAAGAACAAGGAAAATCAGATTTTACATTTGAAGTCCTTAACTTTCTCTTTTTTCTCCTCCTCCGCTAGCAGGGAATTTATGCATCATAGGGAGCTAGTTAAGAGCTCATCAGACAGGAAGTTGCTAAACCTAGTGCCTATTGCAAGTACCCAAACATAAAGTGGAAGATAAAACTTATCATTTGGTGAAAACTGCACCTTCGTGTACAAGATGGTGAATAATGTCATATTCGTAGGCTGCAACCATAAATTCAGTTATGGTAAAAGTTATATGATGACGCCATATATATGAATTTTATGTTGAAGAATGTTGTTGTTTTCATTTATAACTCCCGTGCCATTCGAGCTATGCTCTCTGCCGGGAGTAGGTAACAAAATTCTGTAATTTAGTGACGTCCAAAACCGAATTGGTTGAAAAGGTGTTTCCGAATATTCTAACCAATTATAAAAATCATAAATGGCTAAGTGAACGAGCGATTCTGGCAGCCAAGAATAAAGACGTCCACGAAATCACTACATTACTATTTTGACCAAGATTCGAGACCAGAAAGTCATTTACAAGTCAGTCGACACAGTTCTGGTGCCAAATGAAGCGGTTAATTATCCATCTGAATTTTTAAATTCCCTGGATCTTCCAGGGTTTCCACCACACGTGCTACAATTGAAAATAGGCGTACCAATAATACTGTTACGAAATATTAGCCCACCAAAGCTTTGCGATGGCACGTGACTCGCCGTAAAAAAAAAAACAATGGAAAACGTAATAGAGGCAACAATCTTGACAGGGCCTTTTGAGGGTGAGGCTGTTCTTATTCCTCGCATTCCCATGATTCCAACGGATCTGCATTTTCAATTTAAGAGATTGCAATTCCCAATTCGATTGGCATTTGCAATCACTGTCAACAAAGCTCAAGGGCAATCATTTGAAAAATGCGGTATAGATTTTAATACAGATTCTTTTCCCATGGACGATTGTATGTTGCATGTTCGAGGGTTGGTAAACCTGACAATCTATTTATATGCACAGACAATGGGACAGCGAAGAATGTTGTATATTCGCAAGTTTTACGTAGTTAATTTATAGTGTATATGTATATCTATCTATCTATATAAAAATAAATTGTATGTATGCATGTTTGTTTGTTTGTAAAAAGAGGGTTTGCATATGACGTCACTATAAGTATATAAGGCTTTGTATATGCACAGACAGTGGGACAGCGAAGAGTGTTGTATATTCGCAAGTGTTACGTAGTTAAAAACACACATAAAACTAAAAAAAAAATACTAAAAAAAACTAAAAAAGCTAAATAACTAAAAAAAGGGCAAAAAACTAAAAACTAAAAAACTAAAAAAAACTAAAAAAAGGGTAAAAAACTAAAAACTAAAAAACAAAAAAACTAAAAAAAAACAAAAAAAGGTAAAAACTACAAAAAAACTAAAAAGAAAAAAAAACAAAAAACTAATAAAAGAACTAAAAAAACTAAAAAACTAAAAACTGAAAAAGAAAAAAAACTAAACAAAGGAAAAAACTGACAAATAAAGGAGAAAAAGAAAACTAAAAAAAATAAAAATAAAAATAAACTAAAAAAGGTAAATGTATTAAAAACTGAATGTAAAAAACTGAAAAACATAGGGGAAAAAGAAAACTAAAAAAAAAACAAAAAAATAAAAGTAAAAACCAAAAAAAAACTAAAAAGAAAAAAAGGAAAAAAAACAAAAAAAAATTATTTCATCATATACCAATTCAAAAACGAATGTATATACAGACCAGGACACAGGGAATATAAATGACGACCGGGACACTCACAGAGAAATTACAGACTGGGACACCGGGACACAAATGACGACTGGGACGTGTGTGTCGACTGACGTCATGTTTGTGTGTCGACTGACGTCATGTTTGTCGACTATAAATGACGACTGGGACACAGGGACACAACTACAACGGGGACGCCGGGGAGCACAGGGGGATATATAAATGACGATGGGTACACAGGGAATGTTTGATTAGCAATCACCATCAACAAGGCTCAAGGGTAATTATTAGAATAATGAGGTATAGATCTGAATACGGATTGTTTTTCTCATGGACAATTATATGTTGCATGTTCAAGAGTCGGGAAACCTGACAATCTATTTATATGTACAGACAATGGGACAGCGAAGAATGTCGTATATTCGCAAGTTTTACGTAATGAAAAACATATATTATATATATATATATATATATATATATATATATATATATATATATATATATATATATATATATATATATTTATATCTATATATATAAAAATAAGTTGTCTGTCTGTGTGTCTGTCTGTGGATCAGGTGACGTCATGTTTCTGTGTTGACTGACGTCATGTCCGAAGATATACTCCATCGAAAACAGTTAGAGACGTCAGATATGACTTTTGATTTTACATCAGAAATTTATAACTACACTTTAGTTGTTATAGAAGATTTGTGCGTACGTATGGCAAACAAACCTCTTCAGGATTTGGGAATGCCTTCACCTAACCGTATCGCTGCTGTTTCGACATGTGTAGAATTGGATCGTGAACAAAGTTACAGTACGAGTGATCTATTGTCGTATGTACAAAATAGCATTTCCAAGTTAACGTCGGAACAGAAAGACATTTATGATACGATAATGCATTGTGTCGATAACAACGTTGGAAAAATTTTCTTTTTGGATGCGCCAGGAGGTACTGGTAAAACGTTTGTGATAAAACTGATTCTGGCATCAATTCGATCAAAAAATGATATAGCGTTGGCAATTGCGTCGTCCGGAATAGCCGCAACATACCTGGTGGAAGAACTGCTCATTCCACTTTGAAATTGCCTCTGAACTTGCATTCTACAGAAACTCCCACGTGCAATATTTCCAAATCATCTGGGATGGGTAAAGTATTGCAGCAATGCAAACTTATTATTTGGGATGAGTGCACAATGGCACACAAAAAATCGCTCGAGGCTCTGGATCAATGCTTGAAAGATTTGCGAGGGAAGTCGAAACCCTTTGGCAGCACATTAATATTGCTTGCGGGAGATTTCAGGCAAACATTACCTATAATACCTAAATCAACTCCTGCAGACGAAATGAATGCTTGCCTGAAAAATTCTAATTTATGGGCACACGTAAAAACATTAAAATTAACTACAAATATGCGTGTCCGATTGCAAAACGATGACTCTGGTCAAACATTTTCAGATCAATTGCTGGCAATGGAAACGGAAAGCTCCCAGTAGACTCAATTTCAGGACGTATACAACTACCTGCTGATTTCTGTAATTTAGTGACGTCCAAAAATGAATTGATTGAAAAAGTATTTCCGAATATTCTAAAAAATTATAAAAATAATAAATGGCTAAGTGAAAGAGCGATTCTCGCACCCAAAAATATAGACGTCTACGAAATCAACAATATTGTTTTAATACTTTTAAGAAATATAAACCCACCAAAGCTTTGCAATGGCACGCAACTTGCCGTAAAAAAAAAACAATGGAAAACCTAATAGAGGCCACAATCTTGACAGGGCCTTTTGAGGGTGAGGCTATTCTTATTCCTCGCATTCCCATGATTCCAACGGATCTGCCTTTTCAATTTAAAAGATTGCAATTCCCAATTCGATTAGCATTTGCAATCACCATTAACAAAGCTCAAGGTCAATCATTAGAAAAATGTGGTATAGATCTTAATACTGATTGTTTTTCCCTTGGACAATTGTACGTTGCATGTTCGAGGGTCGGTAAACCTGACAATCTATTTATATGCAGCGACAATTGGACAGCGAAGAATGTTGTATATTCGCAAGTTTTACGCAGTTAATTTGTATTTTGGAACCAAATGAAGCGGTTAATTATCCATCTGAATTTTTAAATTCCATAGATCCTTCAGGGTTTCCACCACACGTGCTACAACTAAAAATAGGCGTACCAATAATACTTTTAAGAAATATCAACCCACCAAAGCTTTGCAATGGCACGCGACTTGCCGTAAAAAAAAACAATGGAAAACCTAATAGAGGCCACAATCTTGACAGGGCCTTATGAGGGTGAGGCTGTTCTTATTCCTCGCATTCCCATGATTCCAACGGATCTGCTTTCTCAATTTAAAAGATTGCAATTCCCAATTCGATTAGCATTTGCAACCACCATCAACAAAGCTCAAGGGCAATCACTAGAAAAATGCGGTATAGATCTTAATACAGATTGCTTTACCAATGTACAATTGTATGTTGCATCTTTGAGGGTCGGTAAACCTGACAATGTATTTATACGCACAGACAATGGGACAGCGAAGACTGTTGTATATTCACAAGTTTTACGTAGTTAATTTGTATTGTATCTATCTATCTATCTATATAAAAACGAGTTGTGTGTATGCATGTTTGTTTGTTTGTAAAAAGAGCGTTTGCATATGACGTCATTATTAGTACATACTGCTTTGTATATGGACAGACAATGGGAAAGCCAAGAATGTTGTATATTCGCAATTTTTACGTAGTTTGAAACACATATATAAATCTATCTATATTCACAGGTGGGACACAGGGACACAACTACAATGGCGCGTAACTAATATGGCGCGTAACGACTTACGCGCACGGGGGGGCTTGGGGGGCGCGAAGCGCCCCAGCAACTAGGTGTTGGGATGGCGCGAAGCGCCACCCCAACAGCTAGTATATATATATATATATATATATATATATATATATATATATATATATATATATATATATATATATATATATATATATATATATATATATATATATATATATATATATATATATATATCTATATTCACAGGTGGGACAAAGGGACACAACTACAATGGCGCGTAACCAATATGGCGCGTAGCGACTTACGCGCGCGGAGGGCTTGGGGGGGCGCGAAGCGCCACCCCTACAGCTAGTATATATATGTATATATATATATATATATATATATATATATATATATATATATATATATATATATATATATATATATATATATATATATATATGTATATATGTATATATATATATGTATATATATATATATATATATATATATATATATATATATATATATATATATATATATATATATATATATATATATATATATATATATATATATATATATATGTATATATATATATATATATATATATATATATATATATATATATATATATATATATATATATATATATATATATATATATACATATATATATATATATATATATATATATACATATATATATATATATATATATATATATATATATAATATATATATATATATATATATATATATATATATATATATATATATATATATATATATATATATATAAATAAGTTGTCTGTGTGTGTTTGCATCTGTCGAGTGACGTCATGTTTGTGTGTCGACTGACGTCATGTTTGTTGACTGACTTCATTTTAAGGATTGAGCTGTATGCGTCATGAAGTTGTTTGTCGACTGACGTCATGTTTGTCAACTGATAAAATTACATACCGGGACACAAATGACGACCGGGACACAGGGAATATAAATGACGACCGGGAACCTCAAAGAGAAATTACAGACTGGGAAACCCGGACACAAATCACGACCGGGACACAGGGAATATAAATGACGACCGGGACACAGGGACACAACTACAACGGGGACGCCGGGGGCACAGGCGGGATATATAAATGACGACCGGGACACAAGGATTGTTCGAATAGATATTACAGACCGGGATACCGGGACACAAATGACGACCGGGACACAGGGAATATAAATGACGACTGGGACACTCAAAGGGAAATTACAAACTGGGACACAGGGACACAAATGACGACCGGGACACAGGGAATATAAATGTCGACCGGGACACAGGGACACATCATTAGAATAATGAGGTATAGATCTGAATACGGATTGTTTTTCCCATGGACAATTATATGTTGCATGTTCAAGAGTCAGTAAACCTGACAATCTATTTATATGCATAGACAATGGGACAGCGAAGAATGTTGTATATTCGCATGTTTTACGTAGTTAAAAACATATATATATATATATATATATATATATATATATATATATATATATATATATATATATATATATATATATATATATATATATATATATATATATATATATATATATATATATATATATATATATATATATATATATATATATATATATATATATATATATATATATATATATATATATCTATTCACAGGTGGGACACAGGGACACAACTACAATGGCGCGTAACTAATATGGCGCGTAACGACTTACGCTTTTTTTTACCTTTTTACCTTTTTTTACCTTTGTTATAGTTTTTTTAGTTTTTTTCTTTTTCTTTTTAGTATTGTTTTGTAGTTTTTACCTTTTTAGTTTTTTTATTTTTATTTTTTTAGTTTTGTTTTTCTCCTTTATTTTTCAGTTTTTTTCCTTTTTTCATTTTTTTTCTATTTTGTTTTTTTTTTAGCTTTTTAGCTTTTTTAGTTTTTTTATTAGTTTTTAGTTTTTTTTTCTTTTTAGTTCTTCTTGTAGTTTTTACCTTTTTTTTAGTTTTTTTAGTTTTTTTTTGGCTTGAATACATTCGTTTTTAAAACACAACTACAATGGCACATAACTATTATGGCGCGTAACGAATTACAAGTGCAGGAGGGGCTTGGGGGGCAAATCACCCCTACCAGCTAGTTGTTGGTGTGGCACGAAGCGCCACACCAACAGCTAGTTCAATATAAATATATGCGGCTTAGAGAAAAGGTACCATTACACTAAGGCTCAAAGAGAAAATGTCAAAGAGAAATTATCCTATAATGTCACCAAAAAAGTAACACCAGGAGGAAACACCAGAGCAACGCAAAACCGCGCAGTTAGATGAAAATCATCCTGGACAGCGAGAATTAAAACGTACCAAAATTGAAAATGATAGCGATGATGATTGGGCTTGGGATTATGACTTGGATAAGGTCATCAATACCTACCAGATTTTAGTTTAAAAAAACAAAGGTTTGGCAATATGTATTTTATAATGACAAAGGACAAGTCGATGTAAAACAAACCAAACAAATTGAAAGTGATAGCGATTAAAAAAACTGATGTTGAAAGAACTATCGTTTCCCAGTTGCAACATCTTTCCCACAAAAATAATAATTTAGTGCTTCTGTTCAAAACGGTAATCGAATTGATTCCTACTAATACCCATAAAATTGTTATTTATTTTATGAATTATTTTATGAAGAGAATTATATTTTTAAATGCTGTCAATTGTTTCACCAATATATCGTTGATATGTATGCAAAGATTGAATCAGAACGTTTGCTATTCATCCGTCTGAATCAGACCAAGCTCCACTCTGAACAATCCATTCATTTGCGAGATGCAGTTGTAAATGACGGTAATACCACTAATATTAGACGAGTAGCAATTTACAGATCAATTGCTGACAATTGGAAACGGAATGTTTGGAAACGGAATGTTACCAGATGACTCAATTTCAGGACGCATACAACTGCCTTCTGAATTCTGTAATTTAGTGACGTAAAAAATAATTTGATTGAGAAAGTATTTCCGAATATTCTAACCAATTATAAAAATCATAAATGGCTAAGTGAACGAGCGATTCTGGCAGTCAAGAACAAAGACGTCCACGAAATCAACAATGTTATTCTGACCAAGATTCAAGACCAGGCAGTCATTTACAAGTCAGTCGACACAGTTCTGGAATCAAATGAAGCGGTTAACTATCCATCATAATTTTTCAATTTCCTGGATCTCCCAGGATTTCCACCACACGTGCTACAATTGAAAATAGGCGTACCAATAATACTGTTGCGAAATATTAACCCAATAAAAGTTTTGCAATGTTAGGCGACTTGCTAAAAAAATGGAAAACATAATAGAGGCAACAATCTTGACAGGGCCTTCCGAAGGTGAGGCTGTTTTTATTCATCGCATTCCCATGATACCAACTAATCTGCTTTTTCAATTTTAAAGATTGCATTTCCTAATTCGATTAGCATTTGCAATCACCATCAACAAAGCTCAAGGGCAATCATGAGAAAAGTGCAGTATAGATCTTAATACGGATTGTTTTTCCCACGGACAATTATATGTTGCATGTTCTAGAGTCAGTAAACCGGACAATATATTGATATGCACAGACAATGGTACAGCGAAGAATGTTGTATATATACAAGTTTTACGTAGTTAAAAATTAGCATCTTGCATACGTGTTCCTTTAGGGGGGGGGTAGGCTTAAGGCTCAGAGAGAAATTATCAAAAGGAAGCGTGTCGATGTAAGCAACGCGAAACCTGGCTTGTGGCTGAAAGAGAAAGTAAAAAAATAATGCGTGTCAAGGAATTACCAGAGTATATAAGAGTAACTACCAGTTGTATATCCGCAAGTTTTACACAGTAAAAAATTAGCACCTTGCTCACGTGCTGCTGGAGCACGTTCCGAAAAAAAAAATAAAGAAGAAAAATAAAACCTAAAAAAATAAAAGAACCTTAACCTGAAGGTCAGTTGCCAAATGGGCTTCGTTCTTTGCTATATCCAGCTAAGAAAGAGTCGAACTCTTAATCTGGACGGGTCACAAGTTTCCAGATATAGAATCAGTTTCCCTTTCTGCGAATGAACCTGAGTCTGTTATTGAAAGGGTTGTATCGATAAGATATTTGGGAGTTGTGTTTGATGAGAATTTGTCATGGAAAGAGCAAATTAATCAGGTTAGAGCAAAATCTGCCCTTGGAGTTGTTATAATGTGCAGACTGAAAAACCATCTTCCATATTGCGCTTTTAAATCCATTTACTTTTCCCTTGTGCAATCCCATTTTGATTATGCATCTATTATTTTTTTGAACACTTTTAAAAGTAATGTTACCCCTTTACAGATTATCCAAAATAAAGAAGTTCGTATCCTTAAACCTTTTCTGCCATCCCCATCAAACTTCCCCTTAAAATCCACAACAGAGACCCTTTTTTCACTTCATAATATTCTTCCTGGTCGGCAAAGTATCCAGTTTAAGTGTTATGTTTAAGATTAAGCTTGAACGAGAAAAGCTCCCCAGATATTTTGCATCGATGGGTCTTATTTCTTCTCCTTCTCATTTTTCAATCTTTTCGCATTAAACTCTTTTTCTTTTTTGTGACTAGAAGTTTAGCTCGGTAAATATTTTAGATCAGTATTTTACCTTTCTTTATTATTTTTTCTTCTTTATATTTATTTTTACGTCAATTTAAAAATGAATATTCAGTGTATTTATATACACATAATACAAATTCCCCATTTAAATTATGTTTCCTTTTTTTGAGACTCCAAAGTTTAGTTCGGTAAATTTTAGATCAGTATATTTAACCTCTCTTTATTATTTTTCTTCTTCTTCTTCTTCTTCTTTATATTTATTTTTACTTCGACACAAACTGAAAATTCGGTGTATTTATATACACATAATAGAAATTCCCCATTTAAATTATGCTTTCTTTTTTTGTGACTCCGAAGTTTAGTTCGGTAAATTTTAGATTAGCATATTTTACCTCTGTTTATTATTTTTTCTTCTTCTTCTTTATATTTATTTTTGCGTCCATATAAATTAAAAATTCGGTGTATTTATACTCCCTCCCATTTTTAGAACAAACGGAATACTTCTCGAATAATCGAATGAGAGTTCACTGAAAAGCAAATAAAATAGAATCTAAAATAGTATCTCTGAGTTTTTCTCTTAGATGGAGGTTGGTTCTTGATTAGAGCTTTTTTATTTTAATATGGTATAATAGAGGATAAAAATGATCAGTTTCCTAAGTAGCACAGTAAAGAAATATCCACAAATTTTATTAGTTCAACATTTCTGGCGCATACTGGTCAACCATTGACCAGTATGCGCCAAACACAATGTTTGCACAATGCGCCAAACACAAATCAGTATGCACAATGCTGGCCAAACAATGGTTGGCCAGCATTTCTAGCCAACCATTTTATATCTGAAATGCATAATCTATCCTTTAAAACATGATTGCATAGTCCGTGTGAAATTTTGAGTCTATCTAAAAATTTGCCAAGATATTTTCACAAGTTATCTCTCATGTCCTTTGTCCTTCAGCTTGGACTTCTACTTCTAGGGATTTCTCCCTATTTTGGATAAAACCCACTTTTTTAAGGACACTTATTTTGTATCTAGGGATGAAGGGCAATCTAAGGGAAAATAAATATGTTTAGGGATATCCAGGTAAACTTGAATTTTTCAGAAAGAAGGCTGTAAAATATGCTCATATATTGCATATGCTCAGTTTTCAACAAAAACATTTTGTAGTAACACTGGCTTATGTTGCAAATATAAGTGCAGAATCATAGAATAGTGCAGAATCACCGCTGTTGTGCTGCCTAAGTAAAGAGCGATGTGGGCACAATGTTTTTTTTTTAGACCAGGGTACTTCGTATCGAAGGAGTTGTTGTAGAAACTTCAAAAGGTCTCATCCAACTGGAAATTGAAAGGGCTAGTGCCCTTTTTAATAGTTGAAAGTGATTGGAGGACACCTAACCCCCCTCCCACACCCACAGCCCTCGCGGCAAGAGTTGTAAGTTATGTCCTGGGGGCATATAAGGTATATATAGAAAGGGTAATCATAGTTAGTGCCCTTTTTTGAATTCAAAAGTGATGGAGGGTGGATAACCCCCCACACCTCTTATTTTCCCAAAATCCATCTGATATAAATTTTGAGATGGCTATTTGTTGTCGTAGAAACTTCAAAAAAGGCTCATTCGTTTGGAAATTGAAAGGAATAGTCTCCCTCCTCGCTCAACTAGCCTCCCTCCAACGCCAACCATTTCCCCAAACACATCCAATCAAAATTTCGAGATACCCATTTTGTTCGCAGTATTTAAAAGGTCCGGAAATTATGTCGTTGAGGATGACAACCCCCCCTACAGCCCTCAGCACAAGGGTTGTAGGTTATGCCCTGAGGGCATATAAGTTATATATAGAAAGGGTGATCGCATAAACTTCGGAGGGGGATCATTAGATTGATAATCAGCAGTTATAGGGCCCTTTCTAAGATTCAAAGTGATCGGAAGGTGGATACCCTCAACACTTCATATTTTTCCTAATTACATCTGATAGAAATATCTAGATGACCTTTTATTGTCTTAGAAACTTCGAAAAGAGCTCATTCGATTGAAAATTGAAAGGGCTGGTGCTCTTTTTATAGTCAAAAGTGACTGGAGGTAGGTAGGTAGGTAGGTAAGTTTTATTTTATCCACAATACAAACATAAATAAAAAAAACTAACCCCACTCCCACGCCCATCCAATCCAAATTTTGAGGTAGCAATTTTGTTCAACGTAACTGAAAGGTCCGGAAATCATGTCTTTCGAGGATGAAAAACCCCCTACAGCCCATAGGGCAAGGTTTGCAAGTTATGGCCTTGGGGCATATAAGGTATATATAGAAAAGGTGATCGTATAGACTTTGGAGGGGGACCATTGGATTGGTAATCAAAATTTCAAGTGCCCTTTTTAAGATTCAAAGTGATTGTAAAGTGGATACCCCCCACATCTCGTAATTTCCCAAAATGAATCTTAAAATTTTGAGATGGCCATTCGTTGTCGAAGAACTTTGAAAACAGCTCATTCGGTTGGAAATTGAAAGAACCAGTGCCCTTTTTAATAGTTAAAAGTGATTAGAGAGCAACTAACCCCCCTCCCACGTCCACCATTTCCCCAAACACATGAAATAAAAGTTTGAGAGAGCCATTTTGTTAAACGTAATTGAAAGGTCCGAAAATTATGTCTTTGAGGATGGCAACCCCCCACAGCCCTCAGAGCAAGAGTTGTGGAGGCATATACAGAAGGGTGGTCTTCAGAAGGCATAGGGGTTATCAACCCTACTCATGTTAATTCTTGCTTGTTTTTAGTTTTACTCGGATATTTATTGTGGTTTCTGTTCTTTTTTAATTTCATTTATTTATTGATAGTGATTTGTAGTAGTTTCACGCTTCGAATATTATTTGACTTTATTCTTGCTCATTCTTGGCCTAATGGAGCTCTTTACTTTTCTTTAAAAAACTTGTCTTGTGGAAAAAGTTTTTTTTAAATTAGTTTAAAAAAGCTAGTGTTAACGTTTAATAAACCTTCATCATTTGAAATCATCATTCACTGGGCTTTTAGTAATTTAGGGAACCTAGCATTTAGTTTATTTTTAAGCAATAATGAAGAAGATTGGTGTAGATTACCGACACAAGAGAGTCTTGTTTAGGGTATACAGTAATCACGGCAGTAAAACAAAAACTCGTCCTATAGTAACAAAAATTGTCCAAAAACCCTAAAAATGGCGTCAGATGGAAACACGTAGTACACCGTTAGAACCGCCTTGGCCGAAACCTCCCGCAAGAAACTTACAGCCCATTGGCTGTAAGATTCTGTATTGATTATTTTAATATAATCACTTAAAAAAGTGATTTTCATATTATTTAGATTTATAACTTTCAATCAGCACTCTTTTCAACTTCCGTCTTATAGCATCTATGCTTACGTTAAAATCAATCTCATTATTCAATCTTTCCCAATGTAGAGGAATTGAAAACCTCAGGCAAAAACACGACCTCTCTGTAACTACCTTAGGAGTCCGCAGATTATATTTACCACGGGTTTCAACTTGCGAAGATGAAGGAGAAGAAATAAGACCCATCGATGCAAAATATCTGGGGAGCTTTTCTCCCCAAATAATCTTCCAAGCGTGAAACTACTACAAATCACTATCAATAAATAAATGAAATTAAAAAAGAACATAAGCCACAATAAATATCCGAGTAAAACTAAAAACAAGCAAGAATTAACATGAGTAGGGTTGATAACCCCTATGCCTTCTGAAGACCACCCTTCTGTATATGCCTCCACACACTCTTGCTCTGAGGGCTGTGGGGGGTTGCCATCCTCAAAGACATAATTTTCGGACCTTTCAATTACGTTTAACAAAATGGCTCTCTCAAACTTTTATTTCATGTGTTTGGGGAAATGGTGGACGTGGGAGGGGGGTTAGTTGCTCTCTAATCACTTTTAACTATTAAAAAGGGCACTGGTTCTTTCAATTTCCAACCGAATGAGATGTTTTCGAAGTTTCTTCGACAACGAATGGCCATCTCAAAATTTTAAGATTCATTTTGGGAAATTACGAGATGTGGGGGGTATCCACTTTACAATCACTTTGAATCTTAAAAAGGGCACTTGAAATTTTGATTACCAATCCAATGGTCCCCCTCCAAAGTCTATACGATCACCTTTTCTATATATACCTTATATGCCCCAAGGCCATAACTTACAACCCTTGCCCTATGGGCTGTAGGGGGTTTTTCATCCTCGAAAGACATGATTTCCGGACCTTTCAGTTACGTTGAACAAAATTGCTACCTCAAAATTTGGATTGGATGAGCGTGGGAGTGGTGTTAGTTTCCCTCCAATCACTTTTGACTATAAAAAGAGCACCAGCCCTTTTAATTTTCAATCGAATGAGTTCTTTTCGAAGTTTCTAAGACAATAAAAGGTCATCTAGATATTTCTATCAGATGTAATTAGGGGAAATATGAAGTGTTAGGGGTATTCACCTTCCGATCACTTTGAATCTTAGAAAGGGCCCTATAACTGCTGATTATCAATCTAATGATCCTCCTCCGAAGTTTATCCGGTCACCCTTTCTATATATAACTTATATGCCCTCAGGGCATAACCTACAACCCTTGTGCTGAGGGCTGTAGGGGGGTTGTCATCCTCAACGACATAATTTCCAGACCTTTTAAATACTGCGAACAAAATGGGTATCTCGAAATTTTGATTGGATGTGTTTGGGGAAATGGTGGGCGTTGGAGGGAAGCTAGTTGCCCTCCAATCACTTTCGACTGTTAATAGAAGCACTATTCCTTTCAATTTCCAAACGAATGAGCCTTTTTTGAAGTTTCTACAACAACAAATAGCCATCTCAAAATTTATATCAGACTGATTCTGGGAAATACGAGGTGTGGGGGGTTATCCACCCTCCATCACTTTTGAATTCAAAAAAGGGCACTAAGTCTTCTGATTAGCAATCCAATAAGCCCCCTCCGATGTTTGTATGATTACCCTTTCTATATATACCTTATATGCCCCCAGGACATAACTTACAACTCTTGCCGCGAGGGCTGTGGGTGTGGGAGGGGGGTTAGGTGTCCTCCAATCACTTTCAACTATTAAAAAGGGCACTAGCCCTTTCAATTTCCAGCCGGATGAGACCTTTTGAAGTTTCTACAACAACTCCTTCGATACGAAGTACCCTGGTCTAAAAAAAAAACATTGTGCCCACATCGCTCTTTACTTAGGCAGCACAACAGCGGTGATTCTGCACTATTCTATGATTCTGCACTTATATTTGCAACATAAGCCAGTGTTACTACAAAATGTTTTTGTTGAAAACTGAGCATATGCAATATATGGGCATATTTTACAGCCTTCTTTCTGAAAAATTCAAGTTTACCTGGATATCCCTAAACATATTTATTTTCCCTTAGATTGCCCTTCATCCCTAGATACAAAATAAGTGTCCTTAAAAAATTGGATTTTCTCCAAAATAGGGAGAAATCCCTAGAAGTAGAAGTCCAAGCTGGAGCACAAAGGACATGAGAGATAACTTGTGAAAATATCTTGACAAATTTTTAGATAGACTCAAAATTTCACACGGACTATGCAATCATGTTTTAAAGGATAGATTATGCATTTCAGATATAAAATGGTTGGCCAGAAATGCTGGCCAACCATTGTTTGGCCAGCATTGTGCATACTGGTTTGTGTTTGGCACATTGTGCAAACATTGTGTTTGGCACATACTGGTCAATGGTTGACCAGTATGTCTTTGATATACAATTCTGTAGTGTTATTAAAAACCAAAAACTTGAAGAATCCGTACAAAATGCTAGGGTAAATAGCTTAAAGATTAGCTACTTAAAGATCAGCATATCGTAGTGTATAGAGTTAATCTAAATTTTAAATTTACGCAGGGTAACTAACTTCTGTGAAGTTGTGACTTTGGTAAACTTCAGAATGTGAATTTGGGAGAAACTTTTTAGAAAAAGTTGAATAATAAACTCAAGAGTCTGAAATTTAAAAATGTAGAAAATTGATAGAATAATTTTAAGAAAAGAGTTTTTTAAGCTGCAGATTGTGTCTTAGGGAGGAAAGTTAGAAATGTGGAAATGAATATTAATGAAACTGCTCCAAGCTTCGTACAGAGGAACGGGACAATAGAGAAGCAGTTGAGTATAGGAATAGTTAGAGAGGAACAGTTAAATATAGGAACAGGGACACAGAGTTAAAGAGAGATACGTAGAACATTTTGAAAAGTTGAAAACCGTGACAAACTTACAGGAAAAGATATGAAAATAAGAGCCACGTAAGGACAGTAGAGAAAGCATTAATGAACTAAGGAGATGTAAAGTGGATGCCACAGATAAAATTGCTAAAGATCTGGTAGATATAGCCACACAGCATTATTGTAAAATATTGTATTAGTCTGCTAAAAAAATTGAGAGGGAATAGTCATTCTGGACTTGTCCCAGTTAAAGAAAGGAACGAGGTATTAATTAGTGATGAGGTAAAGTTAACGAAAGATAGGAAAGATATTTTGAGAAAAATGCTAAACCGTGATAAAATTACAGGAAATCATCAAACAGTTCTTGGTAACGAACTGTAGTAAGGAGCGACCCGGCTCAATAGTAACCAAAACTCTAAAAAACAGAATTTTTATACCAATATCTACATCAAAGGAATCGAATTTTAATGCTGATTTTAAATATATAAGTTTCATCAAGTTTAGTCTTACCCATCAAAAGTTAAGAGCCTGAGAAAATTTCCCCTATTTTAGAAAATAGGGGGAAACACCCCCTTGAAGTCACACCATCAGATTCAGCGTATCAGAGAACCCTACTGTAGAAGTTTCAAGCTCCTATCTACAAAAATGTGGAATTTGTATATTTTGCCAGAAGGCAGATCACGGATGCGTATTTATTTGTTTTTGTTTTTTCTTTCTTTTCCCCAGGGGTGATTTCCTTCCCCAGGGGAAAATTTTCCATGAACGGATCGCAAGATTTTCTAGCATTATTTAAAAAAAACGATGAAAAAATAAATATGAACAAGCTTTTTTCAACTGAAAGTAAGGAGCAGCATTAAAAATTAAGCAAATAGAAAATATCACGCATATGAGGTTTTCGCCTCTTCCTAATCCCTCGCTCTTTACGCTAAAGTATCCTTTGTAATTTCAATTATTTATTCTACGAGCTTTGTGATTCAGGGATCATTCTTAAAGAATTGGGACAAAATTTAAGCTTTAGTGTAAAGAGCGAGGTACTGACGAGGGTATGAACCTCCTCATATACATAATAAAAACATACGAATACAGAAGTTCGTAGCGTAAGCTAACTCGCAAGTTACGTATATCTTTTACTAATAAAAATGTTCGTAAGAAATTAAAAGTTTTAGTCGCCTTCTTAAGTAACCAAACCATTGGAGGGCAACTAAGCCTCCTCCCCCACTTCTCACTTCTTTTTTCTCAAAATCATTCAGTCAAAACTATGAGAAATCCATTTAGGCAAAAAAAAAAAAAAAATATCCAAATTTCGTTTTAATTATTCATCTGCGGAGAGCCAAAATTAAAACATGCATTAATTAGAAAACGTTCAGAAATTAAATAAAAACAAACACGTTTTTTAACTGAAAGTAAGGAGCGACATTAAAACTTAAGACGAAAAGAAATTACTTTGTATATGAAAGGGGCTGCTCCCTCCTCAACGCCCCGCACTTTACGCTAGAGTTTTTTACTGTTTTAAAATGTAGAGTTGAGAGAAAGAGTAAAACTTTAGCTTAGAGAGCGGGGCGTTGAGGAGGGAGCAGCCCGTTTCATATACGAAGTAATTTCTGTTCGTTTCAAGTTTTAATGTCGCTCCTTACTTTCAGTTAAAAACTTTTTTTTATTTAATATAGAAAAGATCGAAAAGGCTTATAATAATTAGATCGTGTATGAAGATTAATTTTGCAAGAAAGTATTAGAGACAGACTAAAGAATTCAAAAGTAATCCAGGCCTGAGAAATATTTTGAATTTGAAGTTACATTGATTGAAAATATGAATATGCTTTTCGAAAAAGGGGAAGTACCTAGCGATTTTCACGAAAATTTAATTCAACCCCTTTATGAAAGTGATGATAAGAGAGTGATAAGTTATTATAGAGGCATTTATGATTGAATTGCTTAATGGCTTTGTTTTCTAACCAAGATAAATTACTTACTACGATGATAATTTTTAAACGTAGCTACTGTAGCTAAAGTTGTAAGAGGAGAACAGTATGGTTTTAGGAAGTGGAAAGGATGCGTTGCCCCAGAGAAATTCCTGGTCATCAGACTCCTTTGATCCTAAGTTTTATAGATTATACGAGATCGTTTGATTCAGCTGATAGAATGGCTTTAGCGAACGTCCTTTTCATGTATGGTATACCAGATAAATACATTTATCTGGTATACCATACAGGGAAATCAGGAAATAAGGTTAGTAGCTTGTTTGTATTAAGCTAGGGGCTACGCAGGGCTGCTTTTTATTCCCATTTTTATCGTTAATTTTGATGAACTTTGTCCTATGGAACAGGGCAAAGGCTATTGGAGAGGATTGATTCAAATGGAATAGTATGTTGTAATTGTATGTCGCCTAGACCGGAAATAGATAACAGTGAAAAGACCATGCCTGGTAAGGTTATTCCTAGCCTTAGCTAAGTCGCTAAAGCTAGGAATAAGCGCAGATGAAAAGGGGACGTAGGGTAACGAGAATGTCGATCAAGTGAACAGCTTCACTTACCTGGGTAGTATCGTTAGCAAGGATAGTGGATAAAGTAAAAACGTTAGAAGTAGAATAGCTAAGACCGAGGATGTTTTTTTCCAGATGAAAAAAGTTTGGAAGTATAGGGAGATAACTTTACGAGCCAAAATTAGAATATTGGAAGCTACAGTGTTGACAGTTGTCATGGTTCTGAAACGTCACCGCTTTGGAAAAAAGTCGAGAATTTGTTGGAAGTATTCTAGAGGAATTGTCAACGAGTTGTTCGTGTACCTATCTGACAATACTGTATTTCAAACAGTAGGCTATACAAAATCAGTCTTTCCATCCCACTTTCTAGGGCTATAATAAGAGATATTTTGAAATGCCTAGGACGAGTTCTACAGATCAAAATGACAGATGGCCATAGACTGAAGCTTTTAGCCAACTCTGTAAGGCCAAACAACAAATAGATCATCCCCAAATTACCTGGGAAAAAGTTGTAAGAAAGTTTAAAAAAAATGGAAACTTCTTGAGAGGGTGCAAAGAGATAAGTATTGAATGGATTGGGATAGAGGAAGTCTGGGAAGGACCCAGACAACCTGGGAAAAGGACCTAAGAAAGGTTTTAAAGAAAATGGAAACTTCTTGAGAGGATGCAAAGAGGGAAGTATTGAATGGATTGGGATAGAGGAAGAACGTGTGAAGCTGTTCTAGTCTCAGATAGCTCGTTTCTGCAGTGACTCGCTAGTAGTACAGCAGTACTAGCAGTATATTCCAATAGTGCAGTTTTCAGTTCGATCTGACACTAGTTTTGTTGTGTTTTAGACTATTTTTTGGAATTCCCATAAATTTGTCTTCGTAACAAACATATACCATTAAGATGAATAAAAATAAGAGCCAACCTTCCCGTTTCTAGTTTAAATGGTGGTTCTTCCTCCCTTGACAGTTTCTCTTCAAAACGCGTTTTTAAATTTTTGGCTACTATGGACAACGATTGGTCCTTCATTAGGTTTCCCCTAAGGCAGCAACCATGATGAAAGGCTAAACTTCTAGTAAAAGTTAACGAATGTCTTTGGGAATGACGTACTCCCCCACAGTCCCTAGGGGAGGGGCTGCAAGTTACAAACTTCGACCAGTGTTTATATATAATAATGGTTATTGGGAAGTATACAGTCGTTTTCAGGAGATTTGTTTTTGGTTTTGGGGGTGGGATTGAGGGGAGGGGGCTATGTGGGAGGATCTTTCCTTGGAGAAATGTGTCATGGGGGAACAGAAATTCAATGAAAAGGGCGCAGGATTTTCTAAAATTACTATAAAAAAACAATGAAAAAATAAACATGGAAAAGTTTTTTCAATTGAAAGTAAAGATTAGCATTGAAACTTAAAACGAACAGAGATTAATACGCATATGAGGGGTTCTAAAAATACTTTAGCATAAAGAGCGAGGTATGTAGGAGGAGATAAATACCTCGCTCTTTATGCTATACTATTTTTAGTAATTTCAACTCAGGGGTCATTATTGAAGAATTAGGACAAAACTTACGATTTAGTGTAAAGAACGAGGAATTAACGAGGGTACAAACCCCCTCATATACATAATAAAAATTAAAGGATATAAAAGTTTGTTACGTAAGTTAATTCTTAAGTTACGTATATTTTTTACTAATAAAAAAATTCGTTAAAAATTAAAATTTATAGTTGCCTTTTTATGTAACCGAAAAATTGCATGGCAACTAGGCCTCCTTCCCCATCCCTTATTTCTCAAAATCGTCATATCAAAACTAAGAGAAAGCCATTTAGCCAAAAAAAGATTTAATATTCAAATTTCATTTTAATAATTCATGTGTGGAGAGCCAAAATCAAACATGCATTAATTCAAAAACGTTCAGAAATTACATAAAAAAAACTAGTTTTTTTAACTGAAAGTAAGGAGCGACATTAAAACTTAAAACGAACAGAAATTACTCCGTATATGAAATGGGTTGTCCCCTCCGCAATCCCTCGCTCTTTACGCTAAAGTTTAACTCTTTGCCTCAATTTTGCTTTTTAAAACAATTAAAAGCTTTAGCGTAAAGAGCGAGGGATTGCGGAGGGGACAGTCCATTTCATATACGGAGTAATTTCTGTTCGTTTTAAGTTTTAATGTCGCTCCTTACTTTCAGTTAAAAAAACGAGTTTTTTTATGTAATGTCAAAAAGGAGGGGAGGCACCAACAGGCTGCGGAAAAGTCTATGACAACTCGTAAACCAGGGAAAGAAGCCAAAGGAGGGCCAGGTGAGATGAAGGTAGTTTATAAAGATTGGAACAATTCCTAAGATCAGAGTGGAGGGGGAAGACCTTGAGGAAATCTGAGCGGAAAAAAGCTTAGAAAGAACTACCAATTTCAGAAAGAATGGGGGTCTATGGGCTTAAAAGGGCTAGAACAGCTTATAGCTTGCGAAACTGACCTACATTAACCTAAATTAAAGGTATGGTAATTTATTCAAACTTTCTTTAACCTTTAATCCTTGTGTAATCCTTGCACAAATTCGTTTTTGAAAATATGTTTAAGTAAATTCAATTTTTATTAGTCTACTCTATCCTAATTACAAACAGATGTTAGTAACTTTATAGACCTAGTTAGGAACAATGTTTGTGCAAAATGCCGGTTCAGGCCTTCACGGCACAATACTGGTGCGAAGTTGATGGGGAAATTTCAGTGCAAAATGCTAGTGAAAGTTTACCAGCTTTTTTGCACAGTAATATACTGCTCAGGTCTTTTTAAGTTAAGAAATTCACTTAAAGCATTTTTGAGTTTTAAAAATTCGCTTTAAGTTTTTTTCCTATTTGAAAATTTCCTTTTTCATATCCTTTCTTATGTAAAAATTCATTTAAATGATTTTTCGTGTTTGAAAATTTGTGCTGAAAAATTCTTCTATTTTGAATTTTTTTTCTGATTTTTTTTTTTCGTTTGAAATGTCTTTTAAGGTTTTTCTGGTTAAAATTTCTACTATAGCTTTTTTTGTTTGAAATTCCTGTTTAAATATTTTTTTCTTGTTTAGAGATTCTCTTCGTGTGTTTCCGGCTTTTCAAGTTTCTGTTAAATTTTTCAACCTGTCAAGGTTTTAAGACAAAATAACAGAAATTTTTTTTTAAGATTATATTCTAAAACAGATAATATTTTTGTTCTATATTGTTTTCGAATATGTGTTCACTCTTACAGAATTAAGTTGAAAAAATGAATTTTTGGCTGTCTATAATTGCTTCTTTTTTATTCATGGATGGAGAAAATACTAAAATATGAACTATGGAGTTGCGAAGTCGTAGCCATGAATAAAATTGCCGAGGATCTGAAAAGTGCAGCTAGATGGCATTTCAATAAAATATTGTAAAATAAATATTGGCATGTGAATAAATTGAGACAGAGTAGTCAATATTAGCTTATCCCAGTTAAAGATAGGAACGGGGCCACAATAAGTGATAAAGAAAGAGTTAAGAGAGATGGGCACAACATTTTGAGAATGTGCTAAACCGGAATAGACTTACAGGAAAAAAGATACAGAGGAGAATGAAAAGAGTTAGTGACGCCTCGGATGTGATGGAAGATTTATTTTGAGAGGGAGAATTAGTGATAGTACTTAATGAACTAAAAAAAACTATTAAGGCCTCAGGTGTTGACAGTGTGGTATATGAGTTTCTTAAATATAATGGCTATTAGGTTAGAATTAAGTTACTGAAGATTGCCAATATGATTTTTGAAAAAGGGAAGTGTCTAGTGATTTTTAGGAAAACCCTAATGATACCCTTGGATAAGGAGGTGATAAGATTAAATGTGGTAGTTATATAGCCATTAGCCTAGCTTCTATAGGTAGTGAATTATTTAATATGATCATACTTTTTAGACTTAGCGATTCTATAGCCAAAGTTTTAAGAGAAGAAACGTGCGGTTTTAGGAAGGGTAGAGGATACCTCTAAACCAAATTTTCACTCTTAGGTTAAAAATTAAGAAAGCCTAAGTCATCAAATACCTTTAGTTGCCATTTTTATAGATTATGAGAATGCGTTGGACTCAGCTGATAAAAAAGCTTTAAAGAAGGTCTTTTCTTTGTATGGTATACCAGACAAATATATTAAAGTGATGAGTGCTCTTTAAAAGAATAACACTGCTGTATTTAGGGTAGGAAATGATGTTAGAAGCTGGTTTCATATTAAATCAAGAGTCAAACAGGGTTAGTTTATATCCCCATTTATACGAGTTATTTGATGGACTTTGTCTTAAGCAGTACAAGAAACGCAATTGGAGACCAGAAAATAGAATGGGGAATAGAAAATCTCACAGACTTTAATTATGCTTATGATTTAAGCATCCTAGATGAAAGGGTGAGCAAAATGAATCAAGTGTTAGGAATTTGCAGGTCCACATCGATTAAAGGTAATTTATCAGTAAATTTTTATTGAACAGTTAACAAGATTTTAGATAAATTAATATCCTTTTTTAGAAAAGATGAGCTCAATTCTTCAGGATGTTATGATTCTTTATCTATTTTGCAAACAAGTATATTAAAAATAGCCATCCCAAATACTGAATCGAATAGATCTACATTTCTTGAAATGTAAAATTCAAACATTTTAGTTTTGTTCTACAAAATTTAATTAAAAATTACTAATAAATAGATTTAAAAAAATAGCCAATACGGATGAACCAGTTAGAAGAGATCTTTTAGGTTAGCTGCTAAAAAGGTAAGAATAGCATTGCAAATATGTAACAAATTTGAACCTGAATGAATTGCCTCGTTTAGCATGGTTTATCTTAGTCCCGGCTGAACTTCCTTGAAGTTATTGATTAAAAAAAAAATTCTAACTGAAAATAAGGAGCGAAATTGGAGCTTAAAACGAACAAAATTTACTCTGTATATTAAAGGCGCTTTTCCCTCCTCAACGCCTCGCTCTTTAGGCTAAAGGTTTTTAAAGTTTTAAACAGTGGCGTTGTGAAAAAGAGTCAAACTTTAGCGTAAAGAGCGGGGGGTTGAGGATAGAAAAACCCCTTTCATTTACAGAGTTGTTTCTATTCGTTTTATGTTTTAATGTCGCTCCTTACTTTCAGTTGAAAAACTTGTTTTTTTTTATTTGATGTCTGAACGTCTTTGAATTAATGCATGTTTTTGTTTTGGCTGACCGCACAGGAAAAAATATAACAAAATTTGCATATTAATTTTTTGTTTACTCTCAACACTACTTTTTAAAACAGTAAAAAACCTTAGCATAAAGAGCGGGGCGTAGAGGAGAGAAAAGCCCCTTTCATATACGGAGTAATTTCTGTTCATTTTAAATTTTAGTGTCGCTCCTTACTTGCAGTTAAAAAACTTGTTTTTTTTAATTTCTGAAAAGATCTTCCCACATGACCTCCTCCCCCCGACCCTTCCCCACTTCAAAGTGGAAAAGTCTCTCTGCAAACATCTGTACAGTTCCCAATAACTATTAATATATGTAAACAATGGTGAAAGTTTGTAAATTGCAGCCCCTCCTTGGGACTGTGGGGGATTAAGTCGTCCCCAAAGACATGTTTATTAGGTTTTTCAATAATTTGAACAAAATGGCTATATCAAAATTTTGATCCAGTTACTTTGGTAAAAAAAAAATGAACGTGTCCTCCATTTTTTTTTTGTCACTTAAAAATTGCACTAGAACTTTTAATTTCTGTTGGAATGAGCCCTGTCGCTGCATTCTAGGACCACTTGGTAGATACAATCACCCCTTGGGAAAAAAAAAAAAAAACAAACAAAGAAATAAACAGCCATCCGTGATCTGTCTTCTAGCAAAAAATTCAAAATTTCACATTTTTGTCGATAGAAGCTTGAAACTTCTACAGCAGAGTTCTCTGATGCGTTGAAACTGATGGTGTGATTTTCGTCAAGATTCTAAGACTTTTAAGGGGTGTTTCCTCTATTTCCCAAAACAAGGCAAATATACTCAGGCTCGTGATCGGTGATGGGTAAGACTAAACTTGATGAAACTTATATATTTAAAATCAGCATAAAAATACAATTCTTTTGATACAACTTTCGGTATCAAAATTCTGTTTTTTAGGGTTTCGGTTACTATTGAGCCGGGTCGCTCCTTACTACAGTTCGTTACCACGAACTGTTTGATAGTCCTGGGACTGTTTGTGTCTTTTGGTATTAGTTTTAAAGATCCTATTTAGTTGAAGGTTTGATCTTATCTATATACTTAGTTTTCTGAGCATGACTGTTTTTTAGGGTTTCGGTTACTATTGAGCCGAGTCGCTCCATGCTACAGTTCGTTACCACGACCTGTTTGATGGTTCTGGGACTGTTTATGTCTTTCGGCTTTAGTTTTAAAGATCCTATTTAGCTGAAGGTTTGATCTTATCTATAAACTTAGTTTTCTGAGCATGACTTTTAAATACGGAGTTGAAATATTCTTAAGGTTTAAAAGATTTCACTGTTTTAGGTATATTCCTTGTTGTTTTACCTGTAGTTGTTTTTATGCTTATTTATCATCAAAGTTTAAGATGGCATCAAAACTGGCATAATTTTTAAACCGCCAAAAAATTCTTACGAAATGACGATTTTCAGTTATGAATTTTCAATTTTCAAGTTGGGCTTTCCTAAGTCCATGTAAAACGCTGTCAACTCAAAATCACACCTAAAATAATAATAATAATAATAACAATAATAATAATAATAATAATAATAATAATAATAATAATAGTAATAATAATAATAATAATAATAATAATAATAAAAATGCTGTTTGAAATTTGATCTTTATCTTCTTAAGTAAACTCGCCAAACTTGAAAGATGTTTCCTAAGAGATGAATGCCTATGACTTCCAAAGCCTAAGAAAATTGACCATCCCACAGTTAATAACTTACCCAGCCTTTAGTACCAAGAGATATTGCAAATCATTTGTCCCTTATTTTATTCGGTGTTTCATTTTTGTCTCTGAGTGCTTTTGAATATACCTACCACTTACATTTTTAATATTCTGATATATTACGTGTAAGCGGTCACTATTTTAACCAAGAAAATTGACTCGGGACGTAGATTAACTTTATATTAATTTTATTTTAATTTTTTTTTGTTTCTATGAATTTGTTGTTTTTTTTTTTAGTTTTCGATCCTTACTTTGTGTCTTCTTTTTCTTTTGCGTCATTACATACTCATGTTAGCTCTAGCTATTGTAGTGAATAATTATAGTTTATTCTATTCTATCATTTATTTATATTGATACTTTCAAATATGAAAAGTAACAGACTAGCTTGTGAAGCGGTTCGATTTTGATTATACTTCCAGTGACTTAAGTTTCTACAAATGATATATTGTATAAGGTCTTGGGTGTAGGGAAGGGGGCAGCTGCCCCTCCCCTAGAGCTTAGAATTTACATTAGATATTAATGAGAACTTTTCGTAAATTGGAATCTTTCTGTTTGATGTTCACTGGTAGATGGTTGAAAAAATTGTAACTAAATAGCAATTTCAAAATATCGTTTCTGTGACGATATTTACATTTTGATATTCAATATTCATTCTTGGTCCGATAGGTTATATAGATATGAGACTGTCCCACGATCAGGAGATTTGACATTTTTAATTCTTCGCGAATTTATTCAAGCAATAAGAAGTTACTGAGTATGCCAAAGCAAAGGTAACTCATTTAATACCATCCTTGAAAAAAAAAATACTCGACTACTTTTCCACCTGGATGCCCCTCCATCCAAGTGCCACCTCTGTCACCTCTTCTCTTGCTATTTTATGATAATGATAATATAGTGAGTAGGATTCCCTTTCTTGCTCTTATGCTCAACCAGAATTGAATCACCAGCATTAAATTTCTCAGTGTCAAATTGAAAGTTGCTGGTGGGTTGCTCGTCTTCAACGTCCATACTGGACTCTTAAGAGTTGTTGTATACAGGCTCATCTACGTCAGAATCGTCACTCCAACTGCAACTCTTGTTACGAGAAACAAGCCTTTTGCTTTTTAGGATTTTCACTTCTCTGAATTTCTTCATTTCCAGGACTAGTGCTATCTTGGCAAATACAGCTTTTATCCCAGCAGTAATGCGTTCTTCCACAGGGGTGTCAGTGAGCACTTCTGACTTCTTTGTTTTTTACTGTTTATTTTTCGTATTGAGCCTATTGGTAAGGGGTTTATATGGACATTCTCTTTTCACGAATCATCTGCTGAGCTTTGCTTCTCATTTAGAGACCAGATCTGTGCTGCGTCCGTTGCAGGGTTTAAGTTAAATAAGTAGTCCAATTGTCGCACAGGACTTGCGCCGAGCAGAGAAGCTTCCCTGGTAATTGCGGTAGATGTGGTGGGCAGTATAAAGATATCCCAGTATCCCAGTTAAAGATAGAAATGGGGCCATAATTAGTGATAAGGAAAAAGTTGAAGAAAGGTGAGTGGAACATTTTGAGAATGTGCTAAACCGATATACAGTTGCAGGAAAAGATATAGATGAAAATGAAAAAGTTTGTGATACCTTGGATGTGAAGGAAGATTTGTTTAATGAGGGAGAATTAGCGACAGTACTAGAAGGATTAAAAAATAATAAGGCCCCAGGTGCTGATAGTATGATTAATGAGTTCCTTAAATATGTTGGCTCTGAGGTTAGGAATAAGCTACTGAAGATTATGAACATGATTTTTGAAAAAGGGGAAGTACCCAATGCTTTTAGGAAAACCTTAATTAAACCACTGTATAAGAAAGGTGACAAGAGTGAGTGTCGTAATTATCGAGGCATTAGTCTGGTCTCTGTAGGTAGCAAATTACTGAGTAATATGATACTTTTTAGACTGAGACATGCTGTAGACAAAATTTTAAGGGAAGAACAATGTGGTTTTAGAAAAGGTAGAGGATGTGTCGACCATGTTTTCACTCTTAGGTTAATAATTGAGAAGTCCCTTCGTTGTCAAACATTTTTGGTCCTTAGTTTTATCGATTATGAGCAAGCTTTCGATTCTGTTGATAGAACAGCGTTAACAAAGGTGTTATCGTTATATGGTATACCAGAAAAATACATTAAAGTGATCTGCACTATGTACGAGAATAATACTGCTGCGGTTAAGGTAGAAAATGAGGTTAGCAACTGGTTTTGTATTAAATCAGGAGTTAAGCAGGGTTGTGTTCTATCCCCCTTTATATGGATCATTTTGATGGACTTCGTCTTAAGGAGCACAGAAAAGGCAATTGGAGACCATGGAATCAAATGGGGAGGAAGAACGCTCCTGGACTTAGATTATGCTGATGATTTAAGCATATTAGATGAAAGTGTGAGCAAAATGAATGAATTTTTAGAGGTTTTACGAGTTCAGGGTGCTAAAATAGGCTTGAAAATTAATGTTAAGAAGACTAAGTCACTAAGGCTAGGAATAAGTGAAGATGAACAGGTGACATTAGGTAACAAAAAGATTGATCAGGTTGGGAGACTCAGTTACCTTGGTAGTATTATTAGTAAAGATGGCGGGAGCAGTGAAGATGTTAAAAGTAGAATAGCTAAAGCTCAGGGTGTTTTTTCACAGTTAAAAAAAAGTTAGGAAGAATAGAAAGATAAGCCTACAAACCAAGATTAGAATATTGGAAGCTACAGTGATGACAGTGGTCAAATATGGCTCTGAAGCATGGGCACTCCGAAAAGCAGATGAAAATTTACTAGATGTTTTCCAGAGAAATTGCCTACGGATTGTTCTGGGTACCCGGCTGACTGACCGTATTTCAAACAGTAGGTTGTACGAAAAGTGTGGTTCAATCCCGCTTTCTGGGGCTATAATGAAAGAAAGGTTGAGATGGCTAGGCCACGTTCTACGGATGAAGGATGACAGATTACCGAAGATTGTCCTTTTTGGCCAACCGTCTGGGGCTACACGGAAAGCAGGTCGTCCTTGTCTGGGTTGGGAGGATGTCATAAATAAAGATTTAAAGGAAATGGGAACTTCCTGGGAGGGTGTTAAGAGGGAGGCTTTAAATAGATTAGGTTGGAGGAGGAGCGTGCGTATCTGTGTTGGCCTCAGGCGGCTTGGTGCTGCAGTGAGTTAGTAGTAGTAGTAGTAGTAGTAGTAGTATGTCTGACACATATGAGAAGGGAAACTCTTAATCCTTGAAGAGTGCTCGGTTGGTGGGGTAGACCCCACTTACTTTGAATCCACCATTATATTCTCAGGAATGAAAGCCTTTGGATATTTTTTTCCAAGCAGCTCAGCAATGTTTTACACTGATGCATTTTTGCATTTATGGGCAGTCATATAACTTGCGACTTCCTGTTTGTAGTAGGCCTTAAGGAGCCCCATGACTATCCTTTTTAGAGGCTCTAGTTTGTGATTAGTGTTCTGAGGGACAGTTAAAAGTATAAAATTATTATTTTTAGCTATATCAAGCAATTCAATGTTATATCGACTGATCTGGTCGCCTATTTTCAGAAGTACAGGTAGCTATTTCGAGGGTTTGACTTGATCGATAAAATGCTGCAAGTAAAGCATAACTGGAAGGAATTCATCAAGCCAGTATTTTCTGAGCCGATCATGATGGTTCCTGGTAAAGCTTCCCTGAGTAAAATTTCCGGAGACTGTTTTCCTGAGGAAATAAGTGGAGGAGGAACTGCGTTCTCAATGAAATAACACCAGCACAAATCATGGTCAACTGACCAGGCTTGTGGATATTTTCAGACCCAATTCGTCAACATTCCAAATGTCTTGTGCTTTGAATATGTGTTTATTTAGGCCTCGGTCCAGGATGTCAAAGAAGGCTCCAGCACTGTGACAGTTGAAGGGAGTTACCATTCATAATAAAACTGATAGAGTTTTAAGGTGATCCATAAGACCACGGCACCAATCAATACCTGCAATTCCTTTACTGTCTCCACTACCTGTGTATTTCCAGTTATCCAGTAGTTTTATACTCTTTGCAGTGGCATAAGTTTACGTGCTTCAAGGAGAGTACAGTCTAAATTTATATCAGCTATCGTTTTCATATAAATTTTTAGTCCTTTTTCTTGTTCCATTGGAAATATTTATCATGTGTTGTAACTGAGTGTAAATAAACTCATGACTATTCAGCTTCTCAAGGGTTTTCATGTAGTTTTATAGCGTTCCTCTAGGCAGGGGTTTCAGTGGGGAGAGGGGCAGTTGCCCCCCCAATAATGTGGAGGAAAATTTATCATATATCATATTCCCCTTGACTATCTGGATATGGATCCCTCTTGCCCCCCAATAAAAATGTTGGAGATTTGCCCCTGCCTCTAGGGACACCTATGGGGCTTGCAAAAAATCCAAATAACTTTTTATAGACTAAGACAGAAAAACTGCTATTTTCTTTTTTTCTAGATCTCGGCCACCTTTCTTTTTTTCATCTGTTCTATTTTAGGCATCTAATCTTGAATGAGCTATAATAGGCAAATATAGAATTTCAGTTCACCTACTGGTCTGACAGGGCTTATCAACGCCAGAATTAATCGTGTTCTGGGTTTGAAATTGCCTTCAACCTTAAAATATGATGTACATAGCCTCTACAAGCATAGCCTACTTTCAGACACCTGGGTATGGCACGCCAAACCTCCCTCGGGTATTACTCTCCGTAATCCTTGAAATTCATTCTAGTCCCACTTTGGACTAGATTAAAATCACACACAACTACAATACCAATTATGTTTACATATCGTAATTTTTCGAGTTAAACTTGATTCAACTTCCGAGTATAAAATTTATGATTGATAAATTACAGTAAAGTTTAAAGTATTAAATAAAAAAACAAGCTTTTTAACTGAAAGTAAGGAGTGACATTAAAACTTAAAAGGAAAGGAAAATTTTCCTTATATGAAAGGGGCTGTCCCCTCCACAATGCCCCGAACTTTACTCTAAAGTTTTTTATTGTTTTAAAAAGTAGAGTTGTGACAAAGAGTCAAAGTTCAGTGTAAAGAGCAGGGCGTTGAGGGGGGGACAGCTCCTTTCGTATACGGAATAATTTTTGTTCGTTTTAAGTTTTACCGTCGCTCCTTACTTCCAGTTGAAAAAACCTGTCTTTTTTTATTTAATTTCTGAGTCTTCTTGAATTAATGCAGTTTTTGATTTTAGCTCACCATATCTGAATAATCAAGACAAAATTTGCATATTAATTTTACTTTTTCCAGCTAAATGGCTTTGTCGAGGTTTTGATGGGACGATTTTCAGAAAAAAGGGCGGGAGGGGGTCTAATTGCTCCCCCCCCCAAGTTTTTGATTACTTAAAAAGGCCACTAGAACTTTCATTTTTATTTACGAACGTGTTTATTCTTAATAAATATATGAAACTTACAAATTAATTTACGTAACAAACTTCTATATTCGCATATTTTATTATGTATATGATAGGGTTTGCCCCGTCGTCAATACCTCGTTCTTTAAAGTTTCGTTTGAATTTTGTTCCAATTCTCTAAGAGTGACCCTTGAATCACAAAGGCTGTTTAATTAGAATTAATAGCTCTTTCGAAATCATTAAAAATACTTCAGCGTAAAGAGCAAGGTATCGAGGAGGGGACGAACACCTTTATATACGTAATAAGTTCCGTTCGTTATAAGTTTCGATGTTGCTCCTTAATTTAAGTTAAAAAAACAACTTAAAGGTTGTTTCCTAAATAAGGCAGGAAAATCCAGCGTTAAAAATCCTTCATGAAAATTTTCTTCCCCCCTGGTAAATTCCTCCATGGAAAGATCCTCTCACGTATATTTAAAATCAGTATAAAATTGCAATTCTTTTGATGTTTATATTGGTATCAAAATTCCGTTTTTTAGAGTTTAGATTACTATTGAGCCTGGTCGCTCCTTACTACAATTAAATAAAAAAAGGACTAGTTTTTTTACTGAAAGTAAGGAGCGACATTAAAACTTAAAACGAACAGAAATTACCCCGTATATAAAATGGGTTATCCCCTCCGCAATCCCTCGCTCTATACGCTAAAGTTTTTAATTGTCTTAAAAAGTAGAATTGTGGCAAAGAGTCAAACTTTAGCGTAAAGAGCGAGGGATTGCGGAGGGGACAACCCATTTCATATACGGAGTAATTTCTGTTCGTTTTAAGTTTTAATATCACTCCTTACTTTCAGTTAAAAAAACAGTTTTTCTTTAATTAATTTCTGAACGTTTTTGAATTAAAGCATGTTTGATTTTGGCTCTCTATTAGGTTTTCTATTAGTTTTGATCTGACGATTTTGAGAAATAAGGGGTGGGGAAGGAGGCGTAGTTGCCATCCAATTTTTCGGTAACTTAAAAAGGCAACTAGAAATTTTAATTTTTAACGAACGTTTTTATTAGTAAAAAACTTACGTAACTTAAGAATTAACTTACGTAACAAACTTTTATATTCTTATATTTTTATTATGTATATTAAGGGGTTTGTCCCCTCGTTAATACCTCGCGCTTTACACTAAATCTTAAGTTTTGTGCCAATTCTTTAAGAATGACCCCTGAATCAGAAAGGCCGTAGAACAAATAGTTGAAAACACTAAAAATACTTTAGCGTAAAAAGCGAGGTATTTATCTCCTCCTAAATACCTCGCTCTTTATGCTAAATTATTTTTAGAAACCCTTATATTCTTAACAATCTCTGTTCGTTTTAAGTTTTAATGCTACTCGTTACTTTCAATTGAAAAAAAAACTTTTCATGTTTATTTTTTCATTGTTTTTTTATAGTAATGCTAGAACCTCCTGCGCCCTTTTCATTGATCTTCTCTTCCCCCATGACATATTCCTCCAGTTAAAGATCATCCCACATAGCCTCCTCCCCTCAGCCCCACCTTCCAAACCAAAAAAATCCCCCTGAAAACTTATGTACATTTCCCAATAGCCATTACTGTATGTAAACACTGGTGAAAGTTTGTAACTTGCAGCCCCTCCCCCAGGGACTGTGTGGGAGTAAGTCATCCCCAAAAACATAGTTATTATGGTTTTCGAAAATGCGGAGCAAAATGGTTTTCTGAAAATTTTGATCCTTTGACTTTGGGAAAAAATGAGCGTGGGAGGGGGCCTAGGTGCCCTCCAATTTTTTTGGTCCCTTAAAAAGGGCACTAGAACTTTTCATTTCCGTTAGAATGAGCCCTCTTGCGACGTTCTAGGACCACTTGGTCGATACGATGACCCCTGGGGAAAAGAAAAAAAAAACAAATAAACACGCACCCGTGATCTGTCTTTTGGCAAAAAATATGAAATTCCACATTTTTGTAAATAGGAGCTTGGAATTTTTACTATGGGGTTCTCTGATACACTGAATGCGATGGTGTTATTTTTGTTAAGATTCTATGACTTTTAGGGGCTGTTTCCCTCTATTTTCCAAAATACAGTAAATGTTCTCAGGCTCGTAACTTTTGATGACAAAGATTAAATTTGATGAAACTTATATATTTAAAATCAGCATAAAAATCCAATTCTTTCGATGTATCTTCAAGTATAAAAGTTCCGATTTTTAGAGTTTCGTTTACTATTGAGCCGGGTCGCTCCTTACTACTGTTCGTTACCACGAACTGTTTGATTCGCTACCACGAACTGTTCGATGATTTTTGAAAACAAAAAGATGGAGACTTAGAGAAGCAGATATAATACCTATTGGATGACCGTCGAAAATGATACAATGACCTTATATATGGTTGGAGGAAAAGTAGTTGGCAGGAAAGTGTTGTTGACACACGCTTTTCAAGCTGATTACCTCCCATTGTCGGTTCTGGAGCACAAGTATAATGTAAAAATTAGAAATACGTACCATATGTATATTTAGGGTTCTTATTTAGAGGTATGGATATGGTATGATTCAAACATTATTTTCCATCGAAAGGTCTTAGTGACTTGCGGTATTTGCGTGTCTCAGCAGAATATTTGGCTTTCAATATTTAGCCTTCAATTTCTAAATAGCATTTAAATGCCTAAATGACATACCAATAATAATTTATTAATACCCACTATAAATACACTGTGCAATAAAAGGAGAAAGAAAATTGAAATAGAAAACTTAAAACTAATTGAAAAACGCAAAAGAAACTAACAGCCAGAGACATACACATGCTTCTTTTGTCGATTTTTTTATGCTCATTACATAATTTAGGCTCAGGAATGTTTCACATTTGCATAAAAAGATCCTTTTTATGTTCAAATATACAGAGTAGAAAACTAATATCAGGGGCAGTTGAATTTTCATAGTCCGTTTCAAACTTCAGGTTCAAAGCTAAGCTATCTCAAAGTTAGCTGCACATGACATTTCAAAATTGGAGACATCTCGTCCCTTTCAATATACAATTCTCCAGGAAGATAGAAACGAATGAGAAATTCCTATTCAAATAGAAAATTGTATTTAATATAATGCCGGTATTGTGTCACCCGGGCTTTGATCGCGGTGACGAGATTATAAGCAAGTGTCAACATTACAATCGAAACAAGAAGAGGAAGAATAAGGCAGTATAGTGTTGTAGTGCTATAAGGGCACATTTGTCAATCCATGCAAAAAAAAATCATGGTTTCTAAGGACCATTATTAAGTCTTCATGTTTACAATTTACAATTCCAGAGCTGTAGCCAACAGAAGAAGCGAGCCAACTAATACCAATCCATTCCCCACCACAAAATATATATATGAAATCGTGGTTGAAATTGTGTTATGCCACTCCATGGTTTTCAAAATATAGCCTTATCAGACACCCTGAATGTAGATTGAATACCTCGCTTTAGTTATATCAAATCCATCTATATTTGGAAAGGTAATAAACTCAGCTGTTTATACATCTAACTAAGTTAAACTAGGGGGAGGAGGGGGTAAAATATAGCCTTATCAGACACCTCGAATATAGATTAAAAAACTCACTTTTATAATATCAAATGTATCTATATTTGGAAAGGTGATATACCCCGTTGTTTATGAATGAATGAATTAATGCTTTTTATTGCCCACTTCAAAGATACAAAATCACAAGTGGAGTAATAAAAAATAAAGGAAAAAACACTAATAAAGAATAAAACACTAATAAAAAAAACTAATAAGGGAAGAAAAAAAAATAGAGATTAATAAACAAAAAACAAAGGAAAGGAAACAAAGCAAACTTCTAATAAATACAAAATATCACTTCACGAGAAAAACTAGATAAATGAATGTATGAATGTATTTTATTATCCCACTACACTTGATATAGCTTATAGCACCATCGCCACATATAGGGAGTTGTTCTTGCAAAGAGATCAGACATAGCAAGGAAGACGATTTTGGACGGCCAAGCATGGATTAGCAATGCCATATCTAATCCAACAGTTTCTAATATAGGGCGGTAGTCTTAACAAGAACTTGCAAAAACGATAAAAGTATGACCGGATGGTACGCTTATTTCGGTCGGTTAACATAGCCAAAAACAGGGAAATACCAATAACGTGTGGCTGCACCAGCGCATTGAATAGCCTTGCTCTGATATGTCTATTATATGTCTGATATGTCTGATATGAAGATATGAGCAGACCATAAGAATTGTTGATCTTGCTGGTCAAATGTTCAAATAGTAGTGATCTTGTAGATTTCACGTCACAACCGATTGGGAGCCCGAGGTAAACGATACTAGGTGCTGGTCTCACGACAAAATTTCTAAGTCGGATATCAGGAACATCATCTGAGCTTTGACGGTTGAAAACAACATTTTCACTCTTACTTTCGTTAAAAGACAGGTTGATTTCAGAATAAGCGTTGCTTAGAACATCGAAGTTCTTCTCTATCATCCCAAACAAACGGCTTAAGTTCAGTATATTATCGGCATAATTTAACAGTTATGTATCTATAGCTCTAAACACAAAACTTATCTCAACATCTTTTTGTGATTCTTTAACAGTATTATTATACGGGGGAGGGGTAGAAACTGCCCCTTGCCCTATATCATTTTTTTTCAGGAACTACTACAACCGAAATTTGTGGACCATCAATCGTCGGGACTTTAATTCTAGTCTTCAGTTTTTTATACAAATTTTGGAGTGGTAGAATAATTGATCTGTCAAGGCCACGGTTGAGTGCACTCGATTGTATCTGATGGATGCCAGAATCCAACGTTCGGCGTACATTGTGACTAGCTGCTATCACCCTTTCCCCTGTCTGGTCACACTCTAAAAATACATTAGAAATGATATGGTGAGCAGCTTCCCTACTAAGAGATTGTTTAAAACCAAATTGGTCATCAGGGTCATCAAAAGTTGAGAAAATTTGCCTTATTTTAGAAAATTGGGGGAAACACCCCATTAAGTCAAAGAAACTTAACGAAAATCACACCATCAGATTAAGCGTATCAGAGAACCCTATTGTAGAAGTTTAAAGCTCCTATCTACAAAATGTGGAATTTTGTATTTTTTGCCAGAAGGCAGATCACGGATGCGTGTTTGTTTGTTTTTTTTTGTTTTTTTCCCAGGGGTGATCATATCGACCACGTGGTCCTAGAATGTTGCGAAAGGGCTCATTCTAACGGAAATGGAAAGTTCTAGTGCCCTTTTAAGTGACCAAAAAATTGGAGGGCACCTAGGCCCCCTCCCACGCTAATTATTTTCCCAAAGTCAACGGATCAAAATTCTGAGATAGCCATTTTATTCAGCGTAGTTGAAAAACCTTATAACTATGTCTTTGGGGACGACTTACCCCCCCCCCGAAGTATTCGTGGGAGGGGCTACAAGTTACAAACTTTGACCAGTGCTTACATATTGGGAAGTGTACAGACGTTTTCAGGGGGATTTTTTAGTTGGGGGGATGGGTTGAAAAGAGGGGGATATGTTGGGGGAACTTTCCATCGAGGAATATATCATGGGGGAAGAAAATTTTCATGAAGGAAGCGCAGGATTTCTTAGTATTATTTAAAAAAAAAAACAATGAAAAAATAAATATGAAAAGTTTTTTTCAACTGGAAGTAATGAGCAGCATTAAAACTTAAAACGAACAGAAACTATTACGCATATGAGGGGCTCACCTCCTCCTAATACCTCGCTCTTTACGCTAAAGTATTTTTAGTAATTTCAACTATTTATTCTACGGCTTTTGTGATTCAGGGGTCAATCTTAATGAATTGGGACAAAATTTAAGCTTTAGTGTAAAGAGCGAGGTACTGACGAGGGGGTGAACCCCCTCATATTTGTAATAAAAACATGAGTATACAAAAGTTCGTTACGTAAGCTAATTTATAAGTTATGTATATCTTTTACTAAGTCATAGAACTTAATCTTTTAAAAGTCGTAGAACCAAATATATCGGAGGGCAATTAGGCTTCCTCCCCCGCTCCTTTTTTGCTCAAAATCATTCGATCAAAACTATGAGAAAGCAATTTAGCCAAAAAAAGAAAAAAAATGCAAATTTCGTTTTAATTATTCTTCTGCGGAGAGCCAAAAACAAAACATGCATTGATTCAAAAACGTTCAGAAATTAAATTTCTGAACGTTTTTTTAACTGAAAGTAAGGAGCGACATTAAAACTTAAAACGAACAGAAATTACTTCGTATATGAAAGGGGCTGCTTCCTCATCAACGCCCCGCTCTTTACGCTAAAGTTTACTTTACTGTTTTAAAAAGGAGAGTTGACAGAAAAAGTCAAACTTTAGCGTAAAGAGCTGGGCGTTGATGAGGAAGTAGCCTATTTCATATACGAAGTAATTTCTGTTCGTTTTAAGTTTTAATGTTACTCCTTACTTTCAGTTAAAAAAAACTTGTTTTTTTTTATTTAATCGCAATAAGAGAGGAGCTATCAACCCCCAACCAACTTTGATGTTACTTTCAAATAGACCCTTCAAAATAAAGCAACGTTAATGGGTAATTCCTGATAATGGATAATTTCCACTGGGGGGGGGGTAGCATTTCTTACCTATCTAACAGTTATCATTTTCAGGCGAAATAATATATTTCTACCATAAGAGAGGAGCTATTACACCACAACCTCTGAAGATATTTCTTTCAAGAAGAATCATCAAGGTAAAGCAACGTTAACGTATAGTTCCCGCGAGGGGGAGGGGGGAGGTTAACTTTTTTATTTCCGCTATCTAACAGCTATCGTTTTCAGGCAAAATGAACTATTCCCTCCATAAGAGAGGTGCTATCAAACCACAACCACCTTCGATGTTTCTTTCAAATTTACTTATCAAATTAAAGTAACGTTAACGAGCGATTCCTGTTAATGGGTAATTCCCGATGGGGGCTTAACACTTTTCTTTTTTCCTATATAACAGCTATCGTTTTCAGGTGAAATAATCTCCTACTACCATAGTCACGACGGTTGAGTCGCGACGTAGACAATAATGCTCCTAAACCATAGGAGAGGAGCTATCACCCCACAACCACCTAAGATATTTCTTTCAAAAACAATTTTCAAAATGAAGTACCGTCAATGGTTAATTCTCCCGCCCTTATGATCGATTTGAGAAAACTCTTGTAGAAGGCTTTTATTAAAAACCTTGTTATTCTTTATTTACAGTAAATACATTTCTACTCTGCTATTTACAGTAATTGGAATACGACAAAAAAAAAGAAAATATACCTGAAGAAAACGGCAAAAATAACTCATTCTTTTTATACACGCCGTCCGATAGAAAACGTCCCGGATTAAAGACATCTCTCTCAGGCCAGTTGTCCTTATTGTTATGCATCCCCTGGAAATGAAATAGCACCCACGTGTTGGCAGGAATATCATAACCATCTACTTTGCAATCTTCTGTGGTAGAATGCCACATTGCTGCAGTTGCAGTTCTATATCTGAGTGACTCGCTGATAAACGCTTCAAGAATAGGACAGGAACTTTTCTCTGAGTAGCTAAGACAGATACATGTGTATAGTTAATGTGTGATTAACAATATTAATAACAATTGTAATGACATGCTGTTTATCCATATACAAAAACTATAAGATAGGACACAATGCAAATTTTAGGCAAAATAACTCTAAGAAATAAAGAGATACTCCAATATCTAGAAAACTTTACGAGTATTAAGGGACCTTGTAGAATATAAGAATGTCATTGATGTAAAAAATTAAGTTACCGAAGGCACTATATACGCTAGTAGTGTCAAAGTCAAGATATACAGAAGTAGATCGTCAATACCATGCCCCACTGATCTCTCCCTTTATTTGAAAGCTGTTGACTGCTGAACAGAATATGACATATAATTGTTTCACTTACTTTCAATGACAAAGTTAAGAGCCATAAGTATACAACTGATTATTTTTCCCAAGACCACTTCGTACGGATGATATGGTCATAGAAACTTGGAACAGACCCATTCAACTCGAAATTGTGAGTTCTAGTGCCACTTTTAAAAGTCAATTCCAAGAATCACTTCACATAGAAGGGGTGATCTAATTTGGAGGTTTCTTATTCAACTTGAAATTAATATTTCCAGTCCTCTTTTAAAAACTCGAAAGTGACAAGAGAGCTCTATTGCCCTATCTAATACCCAGTTATCCAATAACCTCCTATGATATCTGATCAAAATTTTGAGATAGTCATTTGGTTTAAAATAGTCAAAAGGCCCTGTAAATACTGTCCCGCTTATGGAATAACCCTAGAGACCCTATAGCAAGGATCGTCAATAACATAAAATAGGCAGGCATGATAAAAACTTATCTGCAATATCTCAGAAACGACTAGGGGCATCGACTTGAACATTTCAAGGAATGTGTGTATTTCGTTGAAGTATATCGAAAGACACTATGAGCAGGCAGATTGTCTAAAGGCCGTATGTGTAGTATATCAGGAACAGCAATGGTAAATCAGCTGAAACTTTCAAGAAATATTAAGGAGGTTCTTGAACTAAATCAACACACACTATGTACATCCAGGTTGTCAAAATGGTATATTTGTAGTACTTCAGCTAATGGCTAGGGGTATAAAGGTGAAATTTTCAGGAAATATTGAGGTGGATGCTGAACTAAATTCAAACGGTCAAAATGGCGTACCTACAATATCTCAGGAAGGGCTGAGGGTAATCGTGTGTCTCTAATGTCTGAGTATTGAGTTTAAGTAAACTTAATTTTTGAGAAGTAAGCTGTGAGTTTTAAGTTGAAAATTTCACACACACTATGTACATCCAGGTTGTCAAAATTGCTTACCTGTAGTACTTTAGCTAATGGCTAGGGGTATAAAGGTGAAACTTTCAGGAAATATTTAGGGGATGCTGTACTACTGTCAAAATGGCGTAACTGCAATGTCTCAGGGACGACTGAGGGTATTATGTCAAAACTTTCAGGGAGTGTTGAGGGGGGCTCACTAAAATCGTGTGTCTGTAATATCTGAATATTAAGCTTAAGTTAATTTAATTTTTGAGTATTAGGTGGTGAGTATTAAGTTGGAAATTTCGGAAAATGTTAAGGAAGAAGTTGAATTAAATCGAAAGGCACTCAGTGCATCCCGGGTAACAAAAGACTACATTTGCAGTATCTCAGGAAAGGCTAGGGGTATAATGTTTAAACTTTCTGAGAATGTTGAAGTAAGTTTGAAGACTATGTGCATCCTAATTGTCAAAGTGGTGTACCTGAAATTTCTCAGGAACAGCTGATGGCATTAAGGTGAAACATAGGGGGAATGTTCAGTGGGATATAAACTAGATGACAATCTGTGCATCCAGGTTGTGAAAATGGCGCACCTGTAATACCTCAGGGACAGCTAAAGGTATTGAGTTGAAACTTTCAGAAACTATTAAGCGGGGTTTACAAAAAAAATCAAAAGACATTATGTGCATCAAGTTCGTCAAAAAGGCGTGTCTGTAAAATCTCAGGAAAGAATGAAATTAGTAAGTTGAAATGTTCAGGGGATGTTGAGGGACGTCCAAATAAATTAAAGGTAATACGTGCATCCACGTGTTCAAAATGGTGTGTCTGCAATGTATCAAGAACACCTAAGGGCATAACCTTAAACTTTAAGGAAACGTAGAGGAGGAGTTATGAACCAAGTCAAAAGATATGACGGACATCCAGATAGCCAAAATGGTGTATATGTAGATCTCGGAAACGACTGTGAAAATCAAATTAAAACTTTCAGGGAATATTAAAGGGGCTGTTGAATTAAATCAAAAGACAAACTGTTCATTTAGGTTGTCACAATAGAGCATCTGCATTATTTCAGAACTGCTAAGGGTGTTAATTTGAAACCTTCAAGGAATTTTACTGGGCTTATAAACTAAATTAAATAAAAAAAACAAGTTTTTTGAAATGCTTAATGCTTCTTTGCTTAAGAACTAAATTAGAAGACACTATGTCCACACAGACTTAAAGTCACTTTTAAATTAAAGGCGCTGTTCTGAAAAGGAAGGAGGAAACAAGAAAGAGTAATTTCAAAATTTTTGCCTTTGGGGTGAGAGGAAAGGGGTTAACAATAAGTATCTGATTCATAGAGACAGTTACGCAAGATAATCTCCTATGGGACATAAAATCTAAAAAGCAAGGTATCAAACAGTTCGTGATAACGAACTGTGGTAAGGAGCGACCCGGCTCAACAGTAAGCGAAACTCTAAAAAATGGAATTTTGATACCAATAGTTACATCAAAAGAATTGAATTTCAATGTTGATTTTAAATATATGAGTTTCATCAAGATCAGTTATACATATCAAAAGCTACGAGCCTGAGAAAATTTACCTCATTTTAGAAAATAGGGGAAAACACCCCCTAAAAAACATACAATTTTAACGAAAATCACACCATCAGATTCAGCGTATCAAAGAACCTTATTGTACAAGTTTCAAGCTCCTATCTACAAAAATGTGGAATTTCACATTTTTTGACAGAAGACAGATCACAGATGCGTGTTTATTGTTTTTTTTTTTTTTTTTTTTTTTGCTGTTTTTTTCCCAGGAGTGATTGTATCGACTGAGGGGTCCTAGAATGTCGCGGGAGGGCTCATTCTAGCTGAAATTAAAAGTTCTAGAGCCCTTTTCTAGTGACCAAAAAATTGGAAGGGACCTAGACCCCCTCCCACGCTCATTTTTTCCCAAAAGTCACCGGATCAAAATTCTGAGATAGCCATTTTATTCACCAGAGTCGAAAAACCTAATATATATGTCTTTAGGGACGACTTACTCCCCCGCAGTCCTCGTGGGAGGGGCTGCAAGTTACAAACTTTGACCTGTGTTTACATATAGTAATGGTTACTGGGAAGTGTACAGACGTTTTCAGGGGGATTTTTTGTTTAGGGGGAGATTTGAGGGGGGTACGTGGGAGGATATTTCCATGGAGAAACTTGTCATGGGGGAAGAGAATTTCAATGAAGGGGGCGCAGGATTTTCTAGCATTATTTGAAAAAACAATTAAAAAATAAATATGAAAAGTTTTTTCTAATGAAAGTAGGGGGCAGCATTAAAACTTAAAACGAACAAAAATTATTACGCATATGAGGGGCTTACCTCCTCGTTATACCTCACTCTTTACACTAAAGTATTTTTAGTAATTTCAACTATTTATTCTACGGCCTTTGTGATTCAGAGCTCATTCTTAAGGAATTGGGACAAAATTTAAGCTTTAGGGTAAAGAGCGAGGTATCGACGAGGGTTGAACCCCCTCATACACGCAATAAAAACATACGAATATAGAATTTCGTTACGTAAATTAATTCGCAAGTTATGTATATTTTTCACCAATGAAAACGTTTGTAAAAAATTAAAAGTTCTAGTTTCTTTTTTAAGTAATCAAAATATTGGAGGGCAAATAGGCCTCCTACCTCGCTCCTTTTTCTCAAAATCTTCCGATTAATTGCAATTAATTAATATACAAATTTTTTTTTTATTCATTTATGTGCGCAGAGCCAAGATCAAAACATGCATTAATTCAAAAACGTCCAGAAATTAAATAAAAAAAACAGGTTTTTTTTTAAATGAAAGTAAGGAGCAACATTAAAACTTAAAACGAACAGAAATTACACCGTATATAAAAGGGGTTTTTCCTCCTCAGCGCCCCGCTCTTTACGCTAAAGTTTCTTACTGTTTTAAAAATAGAGTTAAGAGAAAGAGTCAAACTTTAGCGTAAAGAGCGTGGTGTTGAGGAGGAAAAACCCCTTTCATATACGGAGTAAGTTCTGTTTGTTTTAAGTTTTAATTTTGCTCCTTACTTTCATTTAAAAAAGCTTGTTTTTTTATTTAATATTAAAAGAAACTAAGCCTTTCCAGGTTGTAATAAAGCTGTGTTTGCGTTTCTCTCGGGAATGGCTTGAGATATCGAGTTGAAAACTTCAGGGAGGGCTTAGGAAGGGAAGAGATGAGTAAGAGGAGATAGGCAAGTGAACATTGAGTTTTGTTTTAAATGAGGGGCTACAGATAAATAGAAAGACGCTATGTGCAACCAGCGGATGAAAAATGCCTCATCTGCAAAGTCACGGGAACAATTCGGGGGATGAATTCAAGCATTTCAGATCTTCGAGATAGCATATCAGCAATATCTTCTGAACGACCAGGGTGACTAAAGTTAGGCAACTGGGTGTTTAACTAATACGATAAAATTAAATCAAAAGAAGCGATTTCCATCCACCACATTAAAAACGCAAAAATGTCAATTTGCACCAATGCGATAATTATTTACTGGAAGCTTTCCAAAACCCGAACTATATTCCGGGAACTTTCACATGTTAAATGTAGCTAGGAAAGACAAAGTAAGAAAAATAAAAATAATTTCGTATGGAAATTCTGGCAAATTCTCTCCGTGTAAAATCTTCTCTAGAAAGACACCCCCCCAGAAATTTCTGTGTTCACAGAAATTCTCTGTAGAGAATCCCTCTAAGCAGGCCCCCCCCTCCACCAAAATATGTCTGCACGCTTCCTAACAAAAAAATACCTTTGTAAGCAAGGGGTAAATTTCAAAAGTTGCAACGGTTTCCCAAGGGACTAGGTGGGGAGTGGGTCATGTTATCCCCAAAGGCATATTTACTGCACCTTGCAACTATTATGTACAAAAAAGCTATCTCAATATTCTGTTCGGACGACTTTCAGGGACACAATGGACTTTGGAGGCGAGGCTCGTTGCCCTCCAATCTTTTAGGTCACATAAAATGAGCACCAGAACTGCTGATTTTCAAGGAGCCTTCTCCTGATCTTTCAGGATTACTAATTTGATATGATCAATGATATATAAAATGAATTTTTTATATTTTTAATTAGTATAAATATTCGATTCTGTTGATGTATCTATTGTTATCAGAACCGTGTTTTTTCAAGAGTTTCAGTTACTATTGAGCCTAGTTGCTCCTTACTTAGAGTTTTTTAGCACGAACTGTTTGATAAATTCTACCCCTTCCCCTTATGCATTCACTTTTAGTCAGGCATGTACGCAGAAATTTTTTCGGGGGGGGGGGTGGCAAAACCTTCAAAACAGCAGATATAAAGTAACACTTTTTTTATTTAGTAATGCAAAAAGCACCTATATCGGAAAATACAGATTAACTTTAATCTGTAGTATTGTAGCGGATGGGGGGAAGAAGACTGAAGCCTCAAAAGTACGTTTTAGGCTCAGGTTATGTTCATAGCGATTTAGAACCAGTGATGAATCTATTATATCCCACTGAAAGGGAAATTTTAGGTTTAACAGTGCAATATGGGTGCTGTGGGGGGGTAATTCTTTTATTGCAAAATCGTAGATTTTAATGAAAAATGATAGTTTCCAAAATTGATCCATTAAAAGCTGCACTTTATCCTGAAAAGGGGGGGGGGATAAACGCCGTAATATCAAAAATAATTCTATTTTGCTGTGGAAAGCAAACTCTCTTTACAAAAAAATAACAATAAAATTGCTAATTACTTCAAAGAGGGTAAAAAGTTAGACAGAAAATGGGTTAATAATTGGACACTGACTTGACCGGATAATTGCATGCTGTAAAATCCCCCAAAAAAGGCTTCACACATGTATCTAGATTCTTAATAAATGTCCTACTTTTGCCAGAAATCCCAAGAAACTATGGGGAAATTAAACATTTCACAAAATTTCGAGGTGGGGGCCGACCCCGAAGGCCCCCCCCTGCGTACGTGCCAGCTTTTAGTCTTAAAATTTCAAATTCTTGTGGTAACTAGAAAAAAATATTTTTAGTTCTATTTGATTTAAACCCGCTTTTTTTAAAATTATGAAATCAATCGGACTTCCTTAAACAGATTGTTTTTTGCAGTAAGCTTTAATTCTCCTTTTTAATTTTCTTTGAATTTTCAAAAAGTCATTTCAAATTTGGTTTTGAATTCCAGCTAGTAGATCATATTTAACAATACAACATTAAATTTTTTTAATTTAGTTTGAATAAACTTTTCAAAGCAAGTTTTAATTTAAACAATAGAACATATTTAATAATATGTTGATGAGGAAGTAGCCCCTTTCATACACGAAGTAATTTCTGTTCGTTTTAAGTTTTAATGTCGCTCCTTACTTTCAGTTAAAAAAATTGTTTTTTTATTTAATCTAAATAAGGAACAAGGATCTGGCACAAATCTTTCTTATTCAAAACGAATAAATAACGCTTAATAATAAGACAAAATGGTCACAATATTAGGAATAGATTTTAGCTAAAGCTTGGCGTGAATATTTTCCAAAGTTAGGTACAATTTCCGAAAATCCAATTTTCAACTTTTCTTTGACATCTCTCAGAATTTAAAGCCGCAAAAAAGGAATTTTTGAAGAAGTACTAATCCCTAAGCACCGTAAACTTGCAATTTGCACCGTAATAATACGAAAATAAATTTGCACCGTAACTTAATAATAATAAATTTAATAATAACCGTAATAATGCAAAATAAATTTGCACCGTAAACTTACGAATTACTGAGAAACTACTGAACGAATTATGAGTTGACGATTTGGGATTGAATACTAAACGTTCACATTTATCAACTTTTAAAGACAGACAAACATTCCAAAACATCACAGAAATACATTGCACAGATAATACCAAAATAGACTTGGTCCAGCTTAAAACTAGCAGGTCGTCCACGAACGCAATATTTGACGCATCAGTTAAATTATGAAAATACGAAGGTCTGATTCCTGACAACACATTTTGAATGCAAGAATTAAATAGATAAGGCGATACCACTCCACCCTTTCGTACTCAGGGTTGAACTGGAATCGTCGACTCGATATGGTGTCTGACTTCACCGTTGTAAAGCCTGTTATATTTTTCAGTAGTAGCATTTAATCCTCGTATGAAATTCTTTGGTAAAATTATAGATAAGGAGCTTCTAGCTACCTTGGAAAGTTGCTGAGCAAAGCCATAGAACTTTAAGGAATGTTTCAAGGATCTTCACCTAATTCCCCTCCAAATGGCACTGACCTTTAAAGAACTTGCACTGGTTTTTCAAGATAAAACTTTCAGAAATGAATCTGCTAAGAAATAAAGGCCCAAGAAATGTGTTTTGAGCTTCACAACTTTGTGAAATCCTACTTTACAAGGTATTGAAGAATCAAAAATTCTATGAATTATAACAAGGCTTAGAACCTACTAAATTCATTAGAACTATATTTTCAAAACCTAGAACCAAAGAACAGAAGACCCAGATCAAGATAAACGGAAAACTTTTAAAGATAAATCTTCTAAGAAATATTTCAAATTTAGAAATAGGGAACGAATATATGAGATTGGAAACACCTTCCTGGGACATAATTTAGGCTCAAATTTAATTAAGTCTCATTGTCCTGGTACAACTATTTTCCAGGATAGTTAAAAGCTCCTCATCTAGAATTTTACTGACCATTTAATCCAGGAAAAGGGGAGCAGGGTCTTTATCTGCACAGAAAATAAAAATATTATACCTTGGAAGTCTTTCTTTTCCATAGACAGTTCTAATTTCTTCCCTGACTTTTTCCTGCCATTCAGGATATAATGCAAGGAAAAGAACACTCCATTGAAGCGTCGTTATTGTAGTTTCTCCTCCAGCAACAAAAAGATCAGATACCATGAATAAGAGCTGTGTTCCTGAAAAAAAGAATAATAAACTAGCTAAAAAATAATGCCTAAAACTAAAATTCTTATACAAAGGAAACAAGGATGTAAATTGGCTGTTTTCTGCCGAAACCTAGTATCTTCTTTTTCAAGTTTTTTGAAAGTCGCAGAATTTTATTTTTATAACGGGAGAAATAGATAAACATGCAATCTCGTCAATAGTATTGACTAACCGTATAAATATTAGAAGATCCATTTCTTGAAATTAAAATTATGTATAGGGGCACCAAGCTGGAGATGCATCAGTGCTACCTCAGTGCCACCAATGCAAAAAGGGGGTTTCATAGTTGTTCGAGGTGGGGCACAGCTATATCCATTTAAAATATTTATTCTAAATGTTTCAATGACGAATCTTTTATTTGAATTGGGTGTTGCTTTTGAATTTCAGTCTCTTTTTTTTTCTTTCTAAATTAAATTTTATTCTCGGAATTATAAACTATTTTTCAGTTAATACTAATTAAACGTTATTATTTTTTAAATAGTATTACATGACCATCAGAGAGGGATATTTTTAAAATTTGTTGTGTTTTTGCTATTGCAGGCCCTGGTCTCCTCTCTACTTGGCTTCAGCTACTACTGCACGCATGATAGAGCACCACACCTAAAAACTACTGTTAAAATATACCCCTCAAAGAAAAGCTCTATGAGGGTGATTGTATAGCCGAATTAAAAAACAAAAAAACAAACATTAAGATTGTTTAAAATTCCTCCATTTTGCTTCAATCAAACGGACTTTCTAATACATAATACTAGATCTAAATAATTCAAACCTTAACAAAAGTTAAGACATCGGAAATCAGCATAAAGAAAGAATTATTTTCAACTACACTATATACTCCCCTCCAATCACATCGTTTTAAAATGACTGACAAGATAGTTTGGGTCACTTTACTAAATGTATAACATCTCGATACCACTCGATACTCGATATAACAACTCGATAAACAATAGCATAGCATAATTTCTGAGAATTCCTGTCTTTTTGCATTGGTATAGTTTAGGGATTGTTTAGAGGGCAGCTAGGTATCTAGAAAGTAAGGATGGTCAACTTGTGTTTTTTTTCGTTTTTTTTTTTTATGTGATCCTAGCCTTGTACTTGCTTCGATTGTTCGTCCAACGGGGTAGGGATTACTTTTGGCCGTTATTGCCCCATAGCAATACCCTTGTATTTTTCTGTGGATTAATGCTACTTTCAGAAGTAATAGTGGAAAAACGGAGAAGGTTTGAGGAACAAGACTTTCCATATGGATAAAGGACAAGAATAAACAAAACCATTTTAAGGGATGAATGGCCTTTATAAAGTTTATTTCAGAACAACCACTCCCATGACAGCAAGTAGGTATTTGGAGTGAAAATAGCAAAACTACGATCAATTGAATAATGGCACAAATTTGAAGGATGTATTGTGTGGTAGATCAGTCTACTACTTAGTGTCACTCAAAATCCTGGAGATATTATTCGTGGATTACGAGTCCCTTGCTTCCAGGGAAGGGGTAGGTATTTTTTTTTTTCACAACTAAAAAAAGAAAGGAAAAAGGGAAGATAATTCTGATAATCCAGACAAGAATACTGGAAGCCATGATAATAAAATCGGTAAAGTACCATTCTTAAACGTATTTGGTCGATAGGCAAAAGAAGCTTTAACCGATTTTTCAAAAGGAAATGTCTTTGGATAATCTTTAAGATTTCTTAAGTTTTCATTTTACTGACCAAATACTAAATTATTTGCTGTACCAAAAATATTGTCCTATTCCAGTTTTTAGGGCTATTATGAAAGAAATGGTACGGTGGCTAGAGCACTATCTACAGGTAAAAGATAACAGACTGCCAAAGATTATACTTTTTGGCCACCCTTCTGAAGACGTAAAAAAAAAAACGATAAAGAACTAATACTGATACTTTGACTATATTAAGGTAGAAGCGGAGTATGTATAGTTGTGTTGGTGTGAGGCGGTTTGGTGCTACAGTGAGTTATTAGCAGAATTTTCCCTTTTTTTCTTTTTTTTCATTTCCTAAGTATTTTTTATAAGTAAAATTTATAAGTAATTTTAGAAAATCAAATGTAAATTTTTTTGAAACAATTTTTTGGGGATGGCTTGTTTTCCAACGTTTGCCAAAATCACCTATTTTTTTTACAAAATGTTCAAAAAGCAAGTGTGAGTAAAACAATTACAATCTGAACAGGGAAAAGGTTATTTACTTTCCACTCGTTACTCACTTCTACCTCTTTGCAATGTAAATAACAAACTTAGGTACGGAACTAGAGGCAAGAGTCTCATCAAATTTATTTACTTGAGAAAGTTGTTCCTTTGTTTGTCTTTTTCCGCTGGTTGAGTTCTTTCAAGTAGTCAAAAATCATATTTTCTGAAATTACATCTTCTTCTTCTTCTTGACGGTTTTGACAAGAATTAATTAATGTGTTGAAATACATGAAGCGGGAAATTACGATTTTTAACAGCTTTGGCGGATTATTCCTCACCAGTTGGTAGGCCCTAAGGAGAAAAAGTAATTAATGTCATCTCCAAAAACCAGCATTCTTCCACACAAAAGTGGAAATAAAATTTTCTTTCGAAATCTGCTGAAAAGCTGCAGCACAAAGGGCAATAGAAGTCCCTGAATATGAAGTTGGTTTAGAGGTTATTTTTTCCGAGTCTGTAACGAAAACTACAGAAGAAGTTGTACAAAATTTCTCTGGTTTCTGATTTAATGCATAAAATAACCTACTGAGAGAAATTTCAAAATATTTGGCTTTGTGTTTTTGCAGAAATATGAAAATTTTCTTTATCTATCAAAATCATAAAAGAAAAGTAAAGGCTGTATTAAACTTAAGATCAGAAGAAATAGAAACCTACAATAGCTAAAAAAAACCCAGATATTAATATTTAAGAATTAATAAAACCCAAAAATAAAAGAAATTACATAAGCCAGCATAGCCAAAAAACATACAAGAGGTACTAATATAAATGACTAAAAAAATCTTAGAAATAGTAAAGCTTAAGTTGAATATGCAAATCAAGCTTAGAAAGAACAAAAATAGTTTGCTATTAAAGCATAAATGAAACCCAAAACGAACGGATATTAAATAAACAATCATAGCATACAAACACACAACAAGTACTAACATATATGAGTAAATAAATCTTAAAAATAGTAAAGCTTAAGTTGAATATGCAAATCAAGCTTAGAAAGAACAGAAATATTTTGCTATTGAAGCATAAATGAAACCCAAAACGAACAGAAATAAAATAAACAATCATAGCATAAAAACACACAACAGGTACTAATATAAATGAGTATATAAATCTTAAAACGAGTGAAACTTCAATTGAACATGCAAATCAAGCTTGAAACGAACAAAAATATCTATATACAAGATTTTCGGTTATGCCTCCTTCTCTCACTGTAAAAGTCTAAAGCCTACTGCACATTGGCGCATTACTGGAACGTATATGTGTCTTGAATAAGCTTGGAAAGTACAAATAAAATCCAACAGAATGTTTGGTATATAATGTAATTAATTTTTAAAAGATCATCAGTTCAATATTTTATTTAACTGTAGTTTTATTCTCAATTTCAATGCTGCAATAACTGGAACAGGAAATATTTTTAATACAATTATTTTTCAGTGAAACACCAACGACGTAGTAGGCTTTAGACATGTACAGTTAGGGAAGGGGGCAGTATTCAAACTCTTGTTTGTAGTGAAGCTATATTTGTCTTGAACAGTCTTGGAAATAACTATTAAAATTAAAATTGCTGAAAGCCCATCATTTCAAAATAAAATATTTGTAATATAATTCGTTTTCAGTAAAGCGCCTATGACACAATAGGTTTTAGATTTTTACAGTGAGAGAAGGAGGCAAAACCCAAACTCCTGTTTATAGTGATTTTTGTTCGTTTGAAGCTTGATTTCATGTTCAATTAAAGTTTCATTCGTTTTAAAATTTTCTTTTATTCATTTATATTAGTACCTATTGCATAGTTGTTTGCTAAAATTGTTTATTCAATTTCTGTTTGTTTTGGGTTTCATTTTCCTTCAATAGCAAAAAATTTATTCGTTTTGAACTTGATTTGCATATTCAACTTGAGCTTTACTCGTCTTAAGGTTTATTTATTCATTTATGTTAGTACCTGTAGTTAGTTTTTTTGCTATGATTGCTTATTTAATTTCCGTTTGTTTTCGGTTTCATTTATTCTGTAATAGTAATTCCTGGTCGTTTTGAATTTTAGTTATTGTAGGTTTCTATTTCTTCTGACTTTAAGTTGAATATGGCCTTTACTTATTCTTAGGAAACTTCTTTTTCGGAAAGTTTTTTTTTTAATTAGTTTCTGTTCGTTTTTGATTGCCAAACTTTCAAGTTTTTTAAAATTCTCTATTTCAAAATAATTTTTGTTCTGAAATTAATTAACAGTTCTGGCAAGAACGAATAAAATGAAACTGAATATTTTTCATATAGTGACTTTAATTGCTGAAAGCTCACCAGCTCAAGATTTTGTTTTACCCAGGGCCGAATTTAAAGCACTGACGCTTCTAGGCTGAAGTGTTTTTGCCACTCCGTTTTTGCAATATTTTCGGAGAAATTCCCAAAATTTCGGGAATAGTGAAAGCCACAAGGCCTAGTTAGGCTATTGATAAACATTGGTCTGGATTCAATGCAATGTTTATTTTATTTTCAGTGTTGTAAATAGTAAAAAAAGAAAATATTCGGAATAAAATTCATTTTAGTAAAGCTACAAATACGCAGCAGGCCTTATGCTTTTACCGTTAGAGAAACTGGCAGTATCCATATTCTTGGTTGTAGTGAAGACACTATTCAGTGGAAGTACATAACCACTACTCCCTGAAGACGACCAAGGTCTAACAACTAACCTTAATCCAATTCTCACTTGTCTTTGAATTCTGTTCTTCCAATTATTATAATAATAATAAAAAAGGGTAAACTAATTTTGCAGGACCCTGTAGCCACTTAAGTAAGAGAATGATAATTCTAAGTAAGAGAATTTGTTATTTAAGTAAAAGAATGATGCTTTATCCGTTAGTAAAACGGGCGTTTGGGGGAAAAGGCACAAGGGTGGGGGCTTCTTACTTCTTGACCACTTTGGATTCTTAAAAACTTAGACCTTACATAAGTTATAATTCTTCTCCTGGGTGCTATGGAGTACTTATCCACCTCTAAGTTATAGTTATTTGAATTTTGGACTATTATGAAAAAAATGGCTCTCTCAAAATTTTATCGGATGTATTTGGGGAAAAAGGCGTAGATGCCCTATGATCACTTTTGATGACTCTTAAAAGGTAACTAGAACTTTCAACTTCCAATCAAATGAGCCATCTCTGAAGTTTGTACGACCACCCTTTACATAAGACTTTATATGCCTCCGGGGCCTAGCTTACGACACTTGTCTCCGGACTCTGGGGAGTTGTGTCGACCCCAAGTTTTGTTATTTGAATTTTAAACTGTTTTGAAACAAATAATTATCTCAAAATTTTGATTGTATTCATTTTCGGGAAAAGGACCTTGGGAGGGGGAGGGCTAGTTTCTCTCCAGTCACTTTTGACTCTTAAAAAGCACACTAGAAATTTCGATTTACAAATGAATGAGCCCCCTTCGAGGTTTATACGATAATGGCATAAGTTATAACCCTTCCCCAGGCTCTGGCGGGCATGTTGACAATGGATTGTCTGTTATCTGATCGGTGGAATATTTAAAACAAACTGGCTATCTAAAAATTTCCATTGGATTCTTCGGGGGAAAAGATTCTGTGTGTGAGTGTGTGGAGGGAAGGGGGTAGATACCCTCCGTTCATATTTGACTCATAAAAAAGTATCTATAACTTTCAAATTCCAATCAAATGAGCCATCTTTGAAGTTTATATGACCTCCAATTATAGAGAGACCCTATAAGCCCCAAAGGCATAACTTAAAACAATTACGCCTGGGCTCTGGGGGGGGGGGGGTTTGTTTTGACCCTTGAGTTTTTGTTATCTGACGTTTGAACTATTTTAAAAGATGATTTTCTCAAAATTTTTCTCAGATGTATTTGGAGAAGGAAGGGCGTGGGAGGGCTAGTTACCCTTAGATCTATTTTGATTCTTAAAAAGTGCACTAGAACTTTCAATTTCGAATCCAATTTGCCCTCTCTGAAATTTATACAAGTTTCCCTTACATAAGAACCATACTTGCTTCCAGAACATAACTTACAACCCATATCTCTGTTCCCTGGATTGTGTCGACACCGGGGTTTTGTTATCTGACCTTTCAACTATTCTTAACTAAATGGCTACCAAAGAATTTTTAACTTGCATTTGGGGCAAAAAAGGCGTGGGGGGCTAGTTGCTCTCCGATCTCGTTCGACTCTTAGAAAGTGAACTAGAACTTTCTATTTCCAATTAAATGAGCCGTCTCTCATGTCTATACGAGCATCCACCCCATAAGAGCCATATATGCCCGTAAATATGCGGCTTGGTCATAACTTACTCATGCTTTTCTTTTTTGTGTTGTTTGGTATGGACAAACTGGAACGCTTATTTTTTCACGGATTTTTTTTTTTTACTGAATGACCAGGTAATATGAAAGTCACTATTTTCTCAAGGAAAATGTTTTCTTATAAAATTTGTTAATTATTTTAATTTTTCTTTTTTTGTATTTTTTTGCATTTTTGTATTTTATTTTTCTTTTTTTTTAATTTTTCTATTTTAATTTGTTAATTTTTTTCACACTCTTATTTTTTCTCCTTTAAAAATACTTTCCTTAGAACTATCCTACTCAATAATTATTCTTTTATAAACTTTTTCATGATGAATATATCCCTTTCCTTTATGGAAGCTGTTGCAAAAACAAGGGAATGGTGCCCATTAGTGAGCGAACAACACAGAACGTTACTAACATTCAGTTAATGAGAGAAAATAATTGTGAACATAAACTCTATCAACGACACTCAAATTATTCTCATATATTAAGGTTTTAGCTTATGAAGTTACTTTGTGAAAGAAACAGTAATTTTATAAACACTGTCGAAAAGTTTCAATAGCAATTATTTTTTCATTCCTCATCAAAATATTTCCTTTTCTGATTAAAATGCCAGAATTTTCTCTCATAACATCCTTCACAATGTATAAATCTCTTTCTCTTAAAAAAATTTCTCTGGCTTCTGATTCAATGCATAAAATCATCTAGTGAAAGAAATTTTAAAATATTTTGGCGTTGTATTTTTGCAGAAATATGGAAAATTTTCTTTATCTATCAAAATCATAAAAGATAATATGTCCCTTAATATACAGGGACGTAATTTGCTATACGACAGGGGGGCCAACAATCCACCCCCACAGACCCTAGTTCACCTGCTTCCCCGGCCAAAATTTATTGTCTAGTAAGAAAATTTGTAATTAAACAGTTCATGGTAACGAACTGTAGTAAGGAGCGATCCGGCTCAATAGTAAACGAAACTTTAAAAAATAGGATTTTGATGCTAATAGATACATCAAAAGAATTGTATTTTTATGCTGATTTAAAATATATAAGTTTCATCAAATTTTGTCTTACTTATCAAAAGTTATGAGCCTTAGAAAATTTGCCTCGTTTTGGAAAATAGGGGGAAACATCCCCTAAAGTTTATATGACCTCACCTTATAGAGAGACCCTATAAGCCCCAGGGGCATAACTTAAAACAATTACGCCTGGGCTCTGGGGGGTTGTTTTGACCCTTGAGTTTTTGTTATCTGATGTTTGAACTATTTTAAAAAATGGCTTTCTCAAAATTTTTCTCAGATGCATTTGGAGAAGAAAGGGCGTGGGAGGGCTAGTTACCCTTAGATCTATTTTGACTCTTAAAAAGTGCATTAGGACTTTCAATTTCCAATCCAATCAGCCCTCTCTTAAATTTATACGAGTTTCCCTTACATTAGAACCATACTTGCCCCAGGACATAACTTACAACCCATGTCCCCGTTCCCTGGATTGTTGCTCTACGATCGTTGCTCTACGTTGGGGGCTAGTTGCTCTACGATCTCGTTCGAATCTTAGAAAGTGAACTAGAACTTCTATTTCCAATTAAATGAGCCCTCTCTGAAGTTTATACGAGCATCCCTTCCATAAGAGCCATATATGCCCTTATATATGCCCCTTGGTAATAACTTACAATGCCTCCTCCTGTGCCCTGGGGGTTTTTGTCAACTCCGGAGTTTGTTTTTCTGACCTTTGAATCATTTTTAAAAAAATGGCTATCTCGAAACTGTGATCTGATGCATTTGGGGAAAATAGGGCGTAGAGGGGAGGGGACTTGATCCCCTCAAATTACTTTTGTTCTTAAAAAGGTCACTAGGGCTTCCGAATTTCCAATCGAATAATCTCCTTTCGAAGTTTATACGAACATTCCTTCTATATAAAGCGCCTCTGGGTAGAAAAAATAATAAGTAATTATATAACATGGGAGCCGTATGGCCTTTACTACAGGCAAAAATGTACTATTGTCTTTTATTATCCGTCAGTGGACACCGAAAAAACATTATATGTATATTACATGATATTTATGCTGTGGTCAGTGGATGAAAAGTTTCAAGGGTTGAGACATCGCCGAAGCCCTTTGAAATAATTAAGTACTTGAATTTGGAAAAATTGATCTTCAAAATTTATGGTAGAGAAAGGCCCTTGCGAAGAAGCCTCTGTGTGGTCGCCACGTGCTTTAATTATTGAACAAAGTGCGGGAATACCGCGTTATATTTCGTGCATTCAAGGTGACCAAGAGTTATTAGGTAAATCATCGAGAGTCAAGGCTGGAGCCAGGGGACCAATTTTTTTTGTGGAACCCTCCCAACGTCCTTTTTCTCTTAGTTGTGCTTTACCAATGCACGATGGCACTAGTTCTTGGTATTGATTATAAAGAATTGTACTTGTACTTGAACTGGCATTCTTTGCACTTAAGTTTTGGAATTGTATGCTGTAATGTAGGTCCTCTCAAAACATGCTGAGAGGAAAAACAATAAATAATACAAGAAATTAAAAAAATCAAAAATGTTTCAATAATAAATGTAATACAAAAGTAATTTAACTTGTAACATAAACTTAAACACTTCCAAAAGCAACTCATGAAGACCCTTCGAGATCTCCTTGATGTCCGGGAACATTTCGAAAGTCCCACAATTTGATTTACTTAACTACAGTCCAGTCTGTTCTTTAAAACTGTATTTAGGCTTTGTCTCTCCTGAAAATTTATCGAGTATTGTTTTTATGTTCTGATTAATCTAATCGTAGGCGAAGTAGCTGGTGGAGTTTATAAGTATGGATATTGTCTGTCCTTCTTTTATTGAGGTCAGTCTTGAAAGCACGGGCTATTTCTTGTCCATCTAAGGTATTTGAAAGCTGGCTGGCTGAAATTCGTTAGAAAGTGGTATTTTTGCTTTGGTCAGTGATCAAATAGAGGAGAGAAGAAGCCTACCTTTGTTTTCATTAGTAAATAATGAATAATTTCAAACGTGGGTGTTATTTTTTTGATAATTATTAGTCTTTACTGATTAAACTTCGCTTAAGTGTAGAATAAAAGAAATTCTTACAGAGCTAACGAGTGGAGCCTTCTATGACATCGACATTGTCTTTGCTTATTTAAATTTGCACCAAGGCCTTGAAGATGGAGCTAACCAAGTCTTCAAATGATTTTTTTTTATGATGAGCTGCATCAGATATGTCATTACTCCTGCTTTTCTTTTTTGTGTCGTTTGGTATAGACCAACTGGAATACTTATTTTTTCATTGATTTTTTTTTTTACTGAATGGCCAGGTAACATGAAAGTCACTATTTTCTCAAACCATTTTTTTTTACAAAACTTGTTAATTATTTTAACACACACATATTTTTCTCCTTTAAAAATATTTTCCTTAGAACTATCCTACTTGATATCTATTCTCTTATAAACTTTTTCATGATGAATATTTCCCTTTCCTTTATGGAAACTGTTGCAAAAACAAGGGAATGATGCCCATTAGTGAGCGAGCAACACAGAACGTTACTAACATTCAGTTAATGAGAGAAAATAATTGTGAACATAAACTCTATCAACGACACTCAAATTATTCTCAAATATTAAGGTTTTAGCTTATGAAGTTACTTTGTGAAAGAAACAGTAATTTTATAAACACTGTCAAAAAGTTTGAATAGCAATCATTTTTTTTATTCCTTATCAAAATATTTCCTTTTCTGATTAACACGCCAGAATTTTCTCTCATAACATCCTTCATTATGTATAAATCCCATTATTTTAGAAAAACTTGCTGTTAAGAACATGGTTGTAAGTAATTTCTCTAAGAAGGGTAATAGAGAAATTTAGTGTTTAGTTAGATCTCAGTAAAAGTAGTGTCAAAGCGGGCTAAAAGGCTCCATGTGATTGTAAAAATCAGGGTTGCGAGTAAAATCTCTAAAAAAAAAAAAATCGGTGGAATTGGTTGGTAGTGAGATTTAGCAAAAGCAGTGTCAAAGTGGGCAGTATCCACGTGATTGTAAAAGTGAGTAGTTGGATTTCAAAAAAAGTAGTGTCAAATGCGGGCTAAAAGTTTCCTCGTGATTTAAGAGTCTTGGAAAGCAGATTCTTTTTTCTTCTAGGAGCTATAATTCTTAACTTTTTTATAATAAATTCCAATAAACGTAATTTCTAATCACTGCAAACAATTTGGTAAAATAAAAGCCAAGTCAGTCACCCTTACTACACATTGGGGGAGACTGATAATGCTTCCACAGAATCTTATAGATAATCTTCCTTTACCAAATTTGAAAGAAATGTGATGCAAGAACACATTCTTATCTTCCCCCCCCCCCCTGGAACAGTTCTAAAATGGTGTAAATTTGGTATGGTTGCATCTAAAATGCTCACTTAGTAATTTAATCAAAAGTTAAGTGGAGCGTAGCAAAATGAAACCATTATAATGGCTAAGTCCCAGGGTTTCTGACGATTTTACCAATCTAGGGGTTCAGAATCATACATGGGTATTAAAGAATCACTCTTTTGCTAACTTCGCTAAAATCCGTCTGATTTCAATTTCACCTGGAGAGAGGTAATTGAAAGAGAAAAAGGCGATGAGTTTGCATCATGTAACAGGAGCTAATACTCAATTGTGTATTAATATGAAAGTATTTTTTCCATGTCATCTCTTCAACTTTCACATATAAAGACTTATTTTGTTTCTCAGTTGATACTGGGAGATTAATTGGATACACGGAGATCACAATAGTAATGTTGCCTCAAAATACCACGTGCCAAAAAATAATATACTAACAAAATCCTGAGATCTAAAAAAGGACCAGTGATTTTTTTTTCGGAGCCATTTTATCAGTGGGCTCCAATTCTTGAAAATTATAACATTTGCTAATTTTACCAAGCTTGCTCTCACTGCATGTCTCTTGTAGAATTGAGACTAGAAAATTGGGACAAAAAATCAAACTTTATGCTGAAGAGCGAGATGTTGAGGAGGTGAAACCCACTCGTATACGTTAAGTTCATTTTAAGTTACTCCTTACTTTAAGTTGAAAAGCTGGTTTTTTGTTGAATTTCTGATCTTTTGTAAACAAAGCCGTGGAACCCAGCCCGTATCCGCCGCAACGAAAAAGCTCCCCTTCATAGAAAGATACTCTAACAAATTCAATCCCTGCGAAAATTTACCCCGATTAATTACCCTTAACATCTCCACAAGTAAAACTGATCCGACAAAGAAAAAGTAAGACAAATAAAAATATTTTCTTATAAGAATTTTAGAAAATTCTTCCAGATTAAACTTTCCAATGAAAAGCTCTCCCCCCCCCCAAAAAAAAACTTCCCTCCGCATTGAAAGTCATCCCCGTGGAAAATGTCTCCCTCCCCCACCAAAACATGTGTGCATACTTCCCAATAGCAAATACTATACGTAACCAATGGGCTAATTTCATAACTTAAAAACCTTTCTTCCGTTGCTGTGGTTGGTCATGTTATCTTCAAAGGCATAGTTGGCCAGGCATTCTGGCCAACTATGTTGGCCAGAATGGCCATATCAACATTTTTATTGATGGCAATATTGGGAAAACAGAGATGTTAGAGGAGGGGCTACCCGCTCTCCAATCTATTTAGTCGCTTTAAAAGGGCACTTGAATTTTTAATTTCCTTTCAAATTAACCCTCTCCCGATATTATAGGGTCACTGATTCGATACGATCATCCCTAGGAAAAAACAGATTAACACGTATCTGTGATTTCGCTTCTGGCAAAAAAAACTACAAATTTCCACACTTTCGCACATGGGAGCTTGAAACTTCTTCAGAGGGGTTCTCGGATATGCTGAATTTTATGTCGTAAACTTCATGAAGATCTCTTGTCTTCTAGGGAGCGTTTCCTCCTTTTTTTAACATCACACAAATTTTGCAAGTCTAGTAGCCCTTGATGGGTAACACTGAACTTAATTAATCTAATACATTTGGAATCAGCATATTTCCGCAGATGGAAGCTTGAACCCTCGTCAGTGGGGTTCTTGGACACACTGAATCAGATGTCGTAATTTTCATTAGGATTTCTTGACTTCTAAAGAGCGTATCCCCCTTTTTTAAAAATCAGGCAAATTTTGTCAGGCTAGTAGCCTTTGATGGGTAACACTGGGCTTAATGAATCTTATACATTTGGCATCAGCATTATAAGTCAATTCTTTGAATATAGCTATTAATATCAAAAGAATCGGCTAAAATATAGTCCATTTTAGGTTTTGGGCACTATAGAGCTGCATTGCTCCTTACTTACAGTTCATTACCGCGAATTGATTGATGATATGCTTTCCTAAAATGAACAATAAGACTTTATGTATCACTTCAAATAAATTTACACTGGCTAAAAGACGTCTCGGACTATTAGTTGGAAGTAATTATGGTTCATTGCTTCTAACTTATTCCAGCAATTTCCCATTTATTCCCCCTTATTTCCAACTTATTCCAACAATTGTTCCAACTTATTTCAGCAATTATGGCTAATTGCTTCCAACTTATTAAAAAAGTTCCCATTTATCCCAACTTATTTCCAACTTATTCCAACAGTTATTCCAACTAATTTCCAACAATTATCGTTAATTGCTTCCAACTTATTCCAACAATTTTCCATTTATCCCAACTTATTTCCAACTTATTCCAACAATTATTCCAACTAATCTCCAACAATTATAATTAATTGCTTCCAACATATTCCAACAATTTTCCATTTTTCCCAACTTATTTCCAACTTATTCCAACAATTATTCCAACTAATTTCTAACAATTATGGTTAATTACTTCCAACTTATTCCAACAATTTCCCATTTATTCCGGCTTATTCCAACAATTATTCTAACTTATTTCCAATAATTATCGTTGATTGCTTCCAACTTATTCCAACAATTTCCGATTTATTCCAGCTTATTTCCTACTTATTCCAACAATTATTCCAACTTATTTCAAACAACTATAGGTTATTGCCTCCAATTCATTCCAACAGTTTCTCACTTATTCCACCTTATTTTCAACTTTTTCCAACAATTATTCCAACTTATTTCCAACAATTATGGTTAATTGCTTATAAGTTGTTCCTGGAATTTGCCATTTATTCCAACTTATTTCCAACTTATTCAAAAAGTTATTCTAAATTATTTCCAATAATTATGGTTAATTGCTTCCATAGTTATGGTTAATTATGGTGAATCACCGATCAGTTATGGCCAGGCATCGAAGATACATGGCCCACCAGGACGTTCTTTAAATAAGATCTACCTATCTATCTATCTATTGTTGAAACTGACGAAACTAAAAAAATCATAATTCCAGAAGAAATTGGTTGGCATTTTGTTGACTGTCTTCAAAATTTGAATTCAAAACAAAAAATTCGAAAAACAAAGTAACTCATTTTTCTTATGCTTTTGTTTGGTATTTTAATATTATTTTTTCTATGTAACTTCTAGAAAAGTTCATTTCATTGATAAATAAAGTTTGGTAACTGTAGATATTCTAGTTCCATAATGAAAGAAAGGTCGAGGCAGTTTGGACACGTTTTACTAGCGAAAGATGACCAATTGCTCAAAATTGCTCTTTCAGGCCATTCTCCTAAGGCCAAACATAATGCAGTTCACCTCCAAATTGAAGGTGAAGATGTCATTAAGAATGATTTAAAGGAAATCGGAGCTTCATACTAGGGGTTGAAGAGTGAAGCTTTGAAAAGATATGGTTGAAGAAGGGACGCACTTAGCTGTATTGGCTTTAGATGGCTTTGCAGTAAATTTTAGCAGTAGTGGTGGTAATTGTTAACATAGGAAGTGTACAATTATTAATGCTGTTAAGTGCAGTTGAAGTTGCGCAGATGCAGTTGCATGAGTGCAGTTGCAAGCCATTTTATCCAAGAAGTTTTGAGGAAAATCCCAAAGGTTCTCAGTTAAAGTTTAATCTGGCATGCAGACTTTAGATCTGATATCTCTGCATTTATTATTTCATTTGTAATGGATTCACCTTAAAAATACTGTTTTATTTTTTTGAATTTGAACCTAAATGTGTCAATATTGATATTAAAAAGTCTGCTAAAACATCAACTTAATAGAAATGATTTCCAGGCCGCTGCTTAAACAAGAAGAAATTATTAACTAGTGATTGAACAGCCAATATGCTTACTAACATTAGCGGGAGAAAATAATTATGAGCCCCAACGATTTCAACGGCATCTAGGTTTGCCTCCATATTCTTAAATAGGTTAGATAGTTGCTTGTCATCCCAGTTGAATCTTTGACCACTTATGACAGACCTAGAAGAGAAAGAATAATTGCGGCACCAGTGGAAAATGAAACAAAAATATATGACTTCCTAATCCTTTAAATAGGCCCTTTTGACATGTTATCGATCTATAAAAAAATTGGTGGGATCGGATAATATTTGCCACTTGTTCAATGCATCTAAAATCCTTTTTTTAATCATATATTTAGGGTCAAAATATGAGAGGAGTTCAATTGAGGCAAATTTGGCAAGTCAGGCGGTCGAATTCACTAATAGGCTTCGAAGTCTGGAATATAGAGTGCCACAAAGAGAATATGAAAAAGCTTATTGCCCCAGAGCTTGTGAGTAGAAGAACAAGCAATTGCTGAATCCATCGAGGATTTCTTGAAAATCTTCAATAAAATAGTAGCCTGCCTCTCTCCATTTTATGTTTTTTATATAAGTGTTAAATTACTGTATGATTAACACAGAAACATACATTCAGAGGGGGGTCAATTTTAGAATTCGCTTAACTCCCATAATTGAAGACTAAAGCCCTTTGGGCACAAACCTATTTTTCTGATTATTACCCTGCACCCCCTTCTTCTGCCTTTCCCCGTCTTCTGAAAAAGCATCAGCAGGTGTACAGAATTAGAGATGCAACTAGCTAAACAGCATATTAGTGCCATTTTTTTACTAGCAACAGCTGAGACCCTAGAAATTATGAGACGAGAGCTTCCGTTCTGGAGTAATTTTTGAACGGTTTCTAGGCAAGAACGAATCTCCAGCTTTTTGATTAGAGGCGGCGAGAGCGGTTCATTTCCGGATAGTCACGTGGCATGACATATACAATAATTCTTTCTCTACATTTTTTGGGGGAGGCAATTGACCCCCTCCCCTGCCCCTAATTAGCCCTGATTCTAGGTCAACAAAACCCATTGGCTACACTAAGTGGGTGAGAATAATAGTAAAGTTTCAATTTCAATTACGTAGGTATTCTTGGATCTGCCGGATAAAAGATGTTACTGCTACTGTACCGCTCAGAAATCAATGAATTTTTAGATGTTTTGATCATTTAGGATGCAAGAGTAGCTTTGAAAACTAGTATTCAGAATGTCAAGTTGCTTAGACTTAAAATAAATGAAGGTGATAAGGTGCTTGGCTATTCTAATTTAACATCTTCAGTGCATCTAATAATTTTAATAACAATAATACTTCCAACTTATCTTCTCGCTACTCAACATTACCTCTTCACTTCACCAGAGACGATTAAGGAAATAGCAACCCCCCCCCCCCGAAATTAAGGAAATTTTTACTGTAGGATCGACACTCTTATAGATTTTGACTAATACGAAATATGCCAGATATCTTATCGTAAAGAGAATACAAAAATTAATGATTTAATAGTTTTAGAAAATGAGATTTAAAGCGAAACTGTCTTAAAAACTAACTCTATTCATTATGGGTTTTAATCCAACGAATATAGACAATGCATGCACAACAAGTAGGTATTGTGTGGTAATCTGCATAAGAAAATTTTTGTTTTATGAAAAGGCAGTTACAAACAATGGTAGGCTGCCGCCAAGCAAGCCACGTGCTATTTATTATCAACAATTATAGACTTCTTAAAAAAGAAACAGTTAGTTGATAGCAGACATTTTTTGGTTGATACAAACCTTAGGTGAAGTAGGAATCAATTTACACACTTAACGGTCAAGGTTACGATGGATCTTCTTCTATGAGCCGCAAGTTTCAAGGTTATGCTGCAATAGTCCGTGAACGTTTGAAGAAGCAACAAAAAAGCTAAAAAAAAATATTCAAGAGGTTTAGAAGATGCTTGCGGTATGTATTTATTTTATGGTTGTACGAAGCTCATTTTGCTTTGCTTTATCAGGTGATTTTTGGGCTGGATTAGTGCCTGATATTTTTCACTATATATAGTTTCCCAAGTCCTGAAACAAGTAAGGAGCCGGAACAATATACCTCATACCGTCTAATTTTTATCACCCGGATATTGTGTAAATTAATGGAGCTGCTTACAATTAAAGATGTAAATAGTTCGTGTTCCAGCTCCGGTTCTGGATTTAAAGCAGGCCTAAGTAGAGATTATGTACATTGTCTCCTTGTACACCCTCTGAGTGATGGTAATGATAAGGATGAAAAGCTTATATTGGCTGCACATGATGTTAGGAGAGATTTTGATCCTAGTGTACTCGTGCACCTCCTTTTTAGTGCTCGTCAGCATCTTCTGTCTAAGACTATTGGAGTAAGGCTTATAGATTTATACATCTGTTACCATAAGTTAAAAGTAGTCATAAGTATTCTCAGATTATCTACTCCAACTACTAGGCCTGTAGTATTGATACCTGTAAATAAAGTTATCTTACGTTCTCAACAGCATCTGTTCGGCTCGGTACATAAGTCTGTATCGCATCTAGTAGAATTATTTATCTGGGCGTTCCGATTGCTTCAAATCTCAAAATGACTCATTTGGCTCTTGAGCCTCTTCAAATCTCAATATGACTCATTGGACCCTTGAGCTTTTTCAAATCTCAAAATGACTCATTGGCTATGGAACCTCTTCGAATCTCAAAATTACCATTTGGCGCTTGAGCCTCTTTGAGCCTGTCCAATAATCAAAATGACTCATTTGGCTCTTCGGCCTCTTCAAATCTCAAAATGGCTTTTTTGGCTCTTGAGCCTCTTCACATCTCAAAATGACTCATTTAGCTCTTCAGTCTCTTCAAATCTCAAAATGACCCATTCGGTTTTGACCCTTTTGAAATCTCGAAATGACTCATTTGGCTATTGAACCTCTTCAAATCTCAAAATTACTCGTTTAACTCTTGAGCCTCTCCAAACCTCAAAGTGACTCATTTGGCTCTTCTTCACCTTTTTTCTGAAAGGCCTACCCGTACCTACGAACTCCTTGTTGGCAGTAAACTTATCCCTAACCCTTGTTACTTACTAGTGCTTACAGTATATTCGTTATCCTGCAAATTCTGTAGTTATCTCCCTTATGGCACATCCAATCGGAAGGGGATATAAAAGCCCTCCGTTTTCATTATTAAAAGCATTCTTAAACCTTCTTTACCTCCAACCTTGGACCAGAAATTCAAGAGAAACACCAAATTATGGATTTACAGGCCCCTTGCTGCTGTTATTGAAAGAGAGAATAAATTTAAAAGTTGATTTGGTCCGAACAATGGTTTTCACGTCTTATTTTATTAAAGCATATTCCATCTGTTTTGTTTCAGCTGATGAAAAATTTTCTTATTTGTTGTTGTGCATACTGTATCCAAATTCATTATATTTGTCTGTTTTCTTCTTTTTTCTTTTTTTATTACTACTTTGTTTACTGATATTTAAAAAGTGAAAACAATTTCGTTTATTCAACTAAATGTATAAATCTTTATTTGATTAAAATATGGTTGTTCCATTGCAACTGAACCACAATGTAACTGAACCCCAATCAAGTGAACCACTGTAACTGAACCACTGTACAACTGAACCACTGTGAAGCTGAACCACTGTGCAGCTGAACCACCGTGCTTCTGAACCATCGTGCAACTGAATCCCCATGCAACTGAGTCCCTGTGTAACTGAATTATCGTGTAACTAAGCCCTTGTGCAAGTGAACCCCTATTAATTGAGTCCTCGTGCAGCTCAATACCCCTGCAACTCAACCCCATTTAAATAAATCCCCGTGTAACTGAGCCCCAATGCAACTGAACCACCGTGAAACTGAACCACCATGCAACTGAACCATCGTGCAACTGAACCACCATGCAACTGAACCATCGTGCAACTGAACCACTGTGCAACTGAACCACCGTGTAACTGAACCACCGCGCAACTGAATCCTCGTGTAGCTAAACTCTCATGCAACTAGACCATCGAACTTATATTGGGCAAAACCCCAGTTAGAATCTTTGCTTGTTCACCTTTGTTGAAACTGTTTGCTTTTAAAGTCATGGTATAAATGACTGTTAAGATGATTATAAAAAAGCTGCGTCTTGGTGTCACAAAAACAAAGAAAATCGCATGTCACAAACTCTTAAAGCCAGATATATTTCTCCTTTTTTATGTCTGTTAATGGGGGTTCCCTTCGCCCTGTCACTGTCTATGGGTTTAGGCGTTTGTCTCTCCACCTTTCCAACTGAAAACCCTCAGATGGAAAATGCTCCTTCGCGGAAAATATGGTTTTCCAAATTCAAACATTTTTTATGAGTTGTGGTATTTTCTAGTTTAGTTGAGAAGTGCGAAGGAAAGTGAAAAATAGGAACTTATGAGTAACTCTTACCCCTCCCCCCCCCCTCCGTACGAAAAGTTTCTTCTCATAAAAAATCTTCCGGACCTCCCTCCCTCCTTCAGAAACACCCAAATGCATCTGATGCATCCCCAAATGCATTTGATCAAAATAAAAAATAATCTGATCAAAATGTTAACTTATAGAGTGTTTTTTTTTTATAAAAAAAAGAGCGCATGTTGATCCTTTAAATTACAAAAAATAACGAAGTATTAAGGTCAAACATTAGGGAAATGTCAATAAGAATGCCAAGGACAATCAAAAACATTTTTTCTTTATTGGTCGAGAAAGCGAGCAATATCCAGAATGGCTAATGGTGTCAGCTGTCACATCGTATGGAAAATGTTTAGGAGCATCTTCAACTAAACCAAAAGGTATTATGCGCATCCACTTTTACAAAAAGACGTATCTGTGATGTGCCGAGCAGCACACATCTGAGGGTATCAACCTGAGTGTATGAAGTTTAAACTTTCAGGCCATGTTGAAGGAATGTTGAAAAAAGTCTGGACAGAGGCGCCATTTGGACCAAATCTTGGGGTGGACATGAACTCCATCTTGCCCCCTCCCCCCCGACTCACTTCGTGTCGCGTAATCATCTAGGAAATGGGCATTTGACAGAACTCGAGAATTTGATTATGTATCTTACCTACTTTCAAAGTTTACAATGATTAATAGCAAATAGCGTAATTACCCCAAGGGTCGTCAAGTAATTACGCTCTTTGGTTAATAGGCGTGCAGTAAATTCAAATCAATTGGACAGAAAGGATTATGTTGGACATAATGGATTATTATGGCCGGCAAAGGGCCCTTTTGTGGTGGAAGCTTGGGCCCCCTGGAAAATCTGGGGTGGGCATTTGCCCACCCCTGACCCCCCCCAAATGGTGCCTCTGAGTCTGGAGTGCACCCAGTCTCCTTCCCATGTCCTTTTTAAGCTGCGATACCTTCAAAGACATCTGACCAAAATTTGTTATCTAGATTCACACAGGTCAAATGTTTTCAAGACATATGTTTATTAATTAACGCCCAGAAAAGTTTGATCATCCGAAAAAAGAGAAATAAATCTGCTTTAATGGTTTGTGACATCGGTCTTCTTTTTTTGCAAAAATGAAACAAATTTTTTTTTTACAATTTGTGATCTCTGGAAACCTTCATCTTTCAACATATTGTTTGAATTTAGTAAATATACCTTTCACGTATGATTAGCCTCATTATATGTATTTAAATGATACTTAAAACAAAACGATTTCGGAATTATTCTATGTACCAATTTTCTAAATACTTTTGTTGCGTAATCATATTGGCATAGTTTTTTTTTGCTATATTCCAAAATAAAAATGGGATCGGTCTTTAGCCACTCGTAAGCAAGACGTAAATAATTTCTTTGACTGCGCTGCTTTTCTGTTTACAAAAAAATAAACGAGAATAGCCCAGTGCCACTAAGATGTGTCATTGAAGTTTATATATTATTCCTTAGCTTATAGAGCAATATTACATCAGAATAATAATAATGATGTTTAAGCTCACTCTTCGCTATGGATTAAGGGTTATTATGCTTAAGAGCCATTGTTATTATGCTGAATCGTCGTACTGGCCTAAAAAAGTACTTAGTTGTATGGCAAAAAAAATTCCCGTTTCATGTGTAAACTCTGCTGTTTCATACCCATAGAACTGATCTGTAATTACCAATTTAACGAAATGTCACCAAGAACAATTAATTTATGGTGCTTAATTTTTTGATTAGTTTATTAGCTACCAATTAAGAGAATACAATTCATTAGCTACTAATAAATTTAATACGATTAATAAAAACATGCTTCTAAATTGTGTTCTGATGTCCACCATCGAGATTTTATGACGAGATTTTAAAATCAACGACGTGTTGAGAAAACCATTATTGGTGGACTGCCCAATACTTCGTTCCCTTTTATCTTTTTCTTTAGATTGCAACAACAAGGGCTTGACAATAAATTGATAATAAAACAATGACGTACGAAAAAAAGTGAATAATAGAGAGAAATAATTAAGAAAAAGGGGGATTATTTATAACCAGTGATAGGTAGGTGACTGTATATACAGTGTCCTCTTGGGAAGTATATAATACTAAAAAAATTACCAAATTATATTGTAAGTAACCGTGGCAAGATAGGTATTGATAGAAGTCGGTTCCCCTGTTCCTTTTGATAGCTTTTCCAAGAATATTTGAACTTCATCATGGATTCTGGACTCTACTTCGGGTTTCGTTAGTCCAAACTTTCTAAATTCCTGCACCACGAACATCCTGTGTTCTTTCCATGATGGTCCATCGTTAAATGGTATGCCTAAAACCAAAAATAAAATAGGCATGAAAAATCTGCCAAAGAGTGCAGGAAACTTACAAGTAATGTAACTGGTCTTTGTGTAAAAAAACACCAGCACCACCTAGAATATGGTGAGTTGGTGACTATTTTGGCCTACACTAAACATATGCATACTTGTCATTTCAGATACTTTAAAATATAAGAAAGGCTAAAGAAAGGAAAATTTTGTCACCAATAAACCTACCAGCACAAAAGTAAACTAGTATACTTGACGTGCCAATATTATCTCAAGGCAACAAAAGCATACTTTTTGCAGACTGAACTTTGAGATAAAATGAATTCTTAAAAACAAAACAAATACATATTAATCATCCCTTACTGAGGTTTCACCCTTATTCTTAAAACACTGGTGCTGGGGCCCCTGACTCTGATTATCAGATGACTGTCTGTTTTTTGGGAGGTGGAGAGGGAAGGACATAAAACCTACAGCCCAATAAGCGTCATGTTTTCTTTTTTTTGTAACAAATACAACTGTAAATTTAGAGGCTTATATATATATATATATATATATATATATATATATATATATATATATATATATATATATTTGTGACTTGCCAAAGGTACTACGATTACTAATGCTACAGTGCCACAAAAATAAGAAATTTATGGAACTTAAGCTCAGACAAAGCCATCTCAAAATATTGCACCTGGACATTACTTCTAATACCATACCTTTAAAATCCGGTTCTATAAACATTGGACCTAACAACCCTTACCGGCAGGTCATACAACTATTTTTGGAATTATTCAATTATGTGCATTTTTGAGGACTGTATTTCTGGAAGCTAGTCCCCAAAGAGTCCCATAGCAATGCAAGCCAAAAGTTAAAAATTTCTTCCTTTTTAAATATTCAATAGTGTATTATATTATACCTTCATGTTTTATGGCTTCAAAAGAATAATAGGAATTTCAAAGAAAACTTACCTAAAGTATTATCCTTAAAAATACATTCTTCTAAAGGGATTTGAGGTACTTTTTTTCTCATAAGGATTCACTGTATTCGAATTCCTTTTTCCTTTTTTTCCTTTGTGCGTCATAAATTTTTCTTGGTAATTATCTAAATTTCTGGATATTTTCATAGAATACACTCCTTATGGGCAAGGCTTAGACGGGATTTTGGACATTTTTCATTCTGCTTTATATTTGTTTGGCAGTATTTAGAGCTACTGGAAAGAGGTTTGCTTACAGTGGAAAGATATCGCAAGAAAGGCTAGGTTTTTTTACTATAGATTTTTTTGTTATTTTAGTGTATTTTGTAGCATTGAAGACTTATTTTCTCAAATCCAATGTTTTTTATATTTTAAACGCAACTGATGTTTCGGTATTTTTAATGTTCAAATGTAAATGTAAATAGAACAAACACAGTTTTGAAAAAGATATTTGGGAACGAAAAAAATATTGACTGAGACCTTGAGGTATTATAGACACCAAATAACAATCTTAAATAAAAAGACCTCAAGCAGCATAAGCTGGAATTTGTATTATTCCTTCGTTATTGAAAAGACAATTTTATGTTATTGTCTTCATATGCTTTAAACTTCGTATAATAAAACAAACTTGAGGGAAAATTCATTTAAAGCATTACCTCTAGAAAAATTAAACGGTTTTAAAAGAAATTTAAAGTTATTCTTTTTTATAACCATTCATTATGGTTAAAATATTCATTTTTTTCATCTATACTACGGACACTTACCAGTACACGAAATATATATATATATATATATATATATATATATATATATATATATATATATATATATATATATATATATATATATATATATATATATATATATATATATAATCTATATATATAAAAATAAGTTGTCTGTCTGTGGATGTGTGGATGGATGTGTGGATGGATGTGTCAGGTGACGTCACCTGAAAAAACTGGATTAGGTGACGTCAAAACTGAAAAAACTAAAAAAAGGCAAAAACTACAAAAAAAACTAAAAACTAATAAAAAAAATAAAAAAGCTAAAAAACTAAAAAAACTATAAAGGTAAAAACCAATAAAAAACTAAAAAAAAAACTGAAAAAACTAAAAAAAGGCAAAAACTACAAAAAAAAACTAAAAACTAATAAAAAAAGTAAAAAAGCTAAAAAACTAAAAAAACTAAAAAAACTAAAAAAAGGTAAAAAACTAAAAAAAATAAAAAATAAAAAAAAACTAAAAAAAAGGAAAAAACTGAAAAATAAGCTAAAATAAAGGTAAAAACCAATAAAAAACTAAAAAAAAAAAGGAAAAAACTAATAAATGACGACACTCAAAGAGAAAGCGACCAGGACAAAAAACTAAAAAAAAAGGCAAAAACTACAAAAAAACTAAAAACTAATAAAAAAAATAAAAAAGCTAAAAAACTAAAAAAACTAAAAAAAGGTAAAAAACTAAAAAAACTAAAAACTAAAAAAAAACTAAAAAAGATAAAAACTAAAAGAACTAAAAAAGAAAAAAATAAATGACGACACTCAAAGAGAAAGCGACCAGGACAAAAGGAATGTTCGATTAGCAATCAACAAAGCACCGGGACACAGGGAGTATAAATGACGACCAGGACACAAGTAAAAAAAAAAATTAACAAAACTAAAAAGAAGGTAAAAACTACAAAAAAACTAAAAAGAAAAAAAAACTAAAAACTAATAAAAAAACTAAAAAATCTAAAAATCTAAATAAACTAAAAAAGAAAAAAAAAGGAAAAAAATAAAGGAGAAAAACAAAACTAAAAAACGAATGTATATACAGACCGGTACACCGGGATACAAATGACGACCGGGACACAGGGAATATAAATAACGACCGGGACACAGGGACACAACTACAACGGGGACACCGGGGGAAACAGGGGGATATAAATGACGACCGGGACAAAAAAACTAAAAAGAAAAAAAAACTAAAAACTAATAAAAAAAACTAAAAAATCTAAAAATCTAAATAAGCTAAAAAAGAAAAAAAAAGGAAAAAAATAAAGGAGAAAAACAAAACTAAAAAACGAATGTATATACAGACCGGGACACCGGGATACAAATGATGACCGGGACCCGGGACACAGGGAATATAAATGACGACCGGGACACAGGGACACAACTACAACGGGGACACCGGGGGAAACAGGGGGATAACCTGACAATCTATTTATATGCAAAGACAATGGGACAGCAAAGAATGTTGTATATTCGCAAGTTTTACGTAGTTAAAACCATATATATATATATATATCTATATTCACAGGTGGGACATAGGGACACAACTACAATGGCGCGTAACTATTATGGCGCGTAACGACTTACGCGCGCGGGGGGGCTTGGGGGGGGCGCGAAGCGCCCCCACCAACTAGGTGTTGGGGTGGCGCGAAGCGCCACCCCAACAGCTAGTATATGTATATAAATAAGTTGTAAGTATGTTTGACGACTGACGTCATTATATGGATTGAGCATTATGACGCCATTATAAGTATATAAGGGGGCGATTCAAAGAGAATATTTAGTATGAATCCTACAATGGCAGAAGAAACAGCCGAGGAATCAAATTGTGCGAGAAATCTACATATATAAAAATAAGTTGTCTGTGTGTGTCGAGTGACGTCATGTTTGTGTGTCGACTGACGCCGAGTTTGGCGACTGACGTCATTATAAGGATTGAGCTGTGTGCGTCATGAAGTTGTTTGACGACTGACGTCATGTTTGTCAACTGATGAAATTACATACCGGGACACAAATGACGACCGGGACACAGGGAATATAAATGACAACCGGGAACCTCAAAGAGTAATTACAGACTGGGACACCCGGACACAAATCACGACCGGGACACAGGGAATATAAATGACGAGCGGGACACAGGGACACAACTACAACGGGGACGCCGGGGGCACAGGCGGGATGTATAAATGACGACCGAGACACAGGGATTGTTCGAATAGAAATTACAGACCGGGACACCGGGACACAAATGACGACCGGGACACCGGGACACAGGGAATATAAATGACGACCGGGATACTCAAAGAGAAATTACAAACTGGGTCACCGGGACACAAATGACGACCGGGACACAGGGACACATCATTAGAATAATGAGGCATAGATCTGAATACGGATTGTTTTTCCCATGGACAATTATATGTTGCATGTTCAAGAGTCAGTAAACCTGACAATCTATTTATATGCACAGACAATGGGACAGCGAAGAATGTTGTATATTTGCATGTTTTACGTAGTTAAAGACATATATATATATATATATATATATATATATATATATATATATATATATATATATATATATATATATATATATATATATATATATAAAAATAAGTTGTCTGTCTGTGGATGGATGGATGGATGTGTCAGGTGACGTCACCTGAAAAAACTGGATTAGGTGACGTCAAAACTGAAAAAACTAAAAAAAGGCAAAAACTACAAAAAAAACTAAAAAGTAATAAAAAAAATAAAAAAGCTAAAAAACTAAAAAAACTATAAAGGTAAAAACCAATAAAAAACTAAAAAAAAAGTGAAAAAACTAAAAAAAGGCAAAAACTACAAAAAAAAACTAAAAACTAATAAAAAAAGTAAAAAAGCTAAAAAACTAAAAAAACTAAAAAAACTAAAAAAAGGTAAAAAACTAAAAAAAATAAAAAATAAAAAAAATAAAAAATAAAAAAAAACTAAAAAAAAGGAAAAAACTGAAAAATAAGCTAAAATAAAGGTAAAAACCAATAAAAAACTAAAAAAAAAGGAAAAAACTAATAAATGACGACACTCAAAGAGAAAGCGACCAGGACATGTACACCGGGATACAAATGACGACCGGGACACAGGGAATATAAATAACGACCGGGACACAGGGACACAACTACAACGGGGACACCGGGGGAAACAGGGGGATATAAATGACGACCGGGACCTGACAATCTATTTATATGCAAAGACAATGGGACAGCAAAGAATGTTGTATATTCGCAAGTTTTACGTAGTTAAAACCATATATATATATATATATCTATATTCACAGGTGGGACATAGGGACACAACTACAATGGCGCGTAACTATTATGGCGCGTAACGACTTACGCGCGCGGGGGGGCTTGGGGGGGGCGCGAAGCGCCCCCACCAACTAGGTGTTGGGGTGGCGCGAAGCGCCACCCCAACAGCTAGTATATATATATATATATATATATATATATATATATATATATATATATATATATATATATATATATATATATATATATATCTATTCACAGGTGGGACACAGGGCCACAACTACAATGGCGCGTAACTAATATGGCGCGTAACGACTTACGCGCGCGGGGGGGCTTGGGGGGGGGGGGGGGGGTGCGAAGTGCCCCACCAACTAGGTATTGGGGTGGCACGAAGCGCCATCCCAACAGCTAGTTTTAGTATAAATCGTACAATGGCAAGAGAAACAGCCGAGAAGCGGCTAAAAGAGATAATGTCAAAAGGATTGCGGCTAAAAGAGAAAGTAAGAAGAGAAAGCGTGCTGAGGAATCATAAGAACAACGTGAAAACGGCCTTGCGGCTCAAAGAGAAATTACCAAAAAAATCATGCCGAGGAATTACAAGAACAACGTGAAAACAGGCTAGCGGCTCAAAGAGATAATGCCAAAAGAAAGCGTGCCGAGGAATCACAAGAACAACGTGAAAACAGGCTTGAGGCTCAAAGAGATAATACCTAGAGAAAGCGTGCCGAGGAATAACAAGAACAACGTGAAAATTATCTCCTGGCATTCAGATACAGTCCAGTCGATGAGTATATCTTGAATAGATGTGTTCAAATCGGGACTATTTCTAAAATTTTTCCCTATTGCAAGGCCTTGAAATTTAATGGTGGAACAATGAAAATGTGTTGCGCCTCAGGAAAAGTTGAACTTCCTCAACTGGCTGCAACACCAGAGCCATTGAAGACTTTGCTTACTGGAACTACGTCAGAATCTAAGGGTTTTTTAGTTAAACATCAGATAATATAACTCATGTTTCCAAATGACGTCGTTTGGTGCCCAAATCCAAAATCAAGATCAATTTATGTCTACTTTCAAAGTAAAAGGACAAATTTATCGTAGAGTAGGGTCCCTTCTACCATTCTCAGGTGAGAATCATAAATTTTTACAACTGTACTTCATCAGTGATAGCAATTTTGAATTGAATGCACGTTGCGAAGTTTCCCCCGACGTTGGAAGGACTATCGTTTCCCAATTGCAACATCTTTTCCACGAAAATAATGATTTAGTGCGCCTGTTCAAAACAGCAATCGATTTGATGCCTACTGATACCCATAAAATTGTTATTTCCGCTGACAAAACGCCTACTGGCGAACATGTGCGTAGATACAGTGCTCCAACTATCGACGAAGTGGCAATCGTTATGGTCGGTGATCATTTTTTACCTCGAGATATTATTCTTCATAAGCGAAACGCTCAGTTAGTAAGAATTGCTGAAACTCATCGATGCTACGATGCCCTACAATATCCTACCATTTTTTGGGATGGAGCCGACGGCTATCACTTTAATAATAAATTGATAGATCGATCCACTAACTAACAAACGGATAAGAAATGCAGCGCAATGAATTATTATCCCTATTGACTGTTTTTGTGATTGTAACCGGTCCGACGTCCTTTGAGTATTTGATAACTGTAAACGGTACTATACATGACACTTACCGTAGTGCATGCCAAACCCTGATCAAAATTCAAAAATGTGTCGAAAATGAAAATGAAGAGATAAGACATGGGCGGTTAAAAGATATGCAAAAACGAAAATTAGAGCGTCAAAAAAGAAATGAAGAGTAAAGACACAAGCGTTTATGACATGCAATAGCGAGCAAGTAAGCGAGTCAAAAATGAAAACGAATAGAAAAGACACACGCGGTTGTAAGACATGCGACACAAAGCATGTGAGCGACTCGGTGAAAATCAACCTGGTCAGCGAAAATCAAAACGTACCAATACTGATATTGATAGCTATGATGACTGGGTTTGGGGTTTTGACATGCATAAGCTCGTCAATGTCTACCATACCTGTGTTAAAAAAACAAAGATTCGGCGAAATACATTTCATAATGTCAAAAGACAAGCCGAGGCAAAAGAAGAAGTTTTTGTCCCACCACCTGAACAATTGAAAGAAATAAAAGTTCGGCAATATGTCTTTCATAATGACAAAAGACAAACCAAAGGAAAACTTAAAGGTCTTAAAAAAACGTACTATACAAAGGCCTTACTTCTAATTTACGGTCCCTTCGGACGCCAGGACATCAAGAGTAATCTCAAATTGTCAGTGTTTAGAAGACAAGCTACAGTGATTTTCCATATGAAGAAGCCTACCGCGTGCCGAGTACCGGGACCCGGCGGCGAGTCCCTGGCACCCTGGCAATGGTGCGTACACAGTACAGGAGCTTATTCGAGGGGCTAGTATTAAGTTTGAGGGGGAGGAGAAGTGATAAAAATAGTAATTATTTAAAATGTTTTGTAATCTGAAATTTGGGAAAGGTTTGATTCTATCTCTAAACTCATACCAATACGAACCCGTATTACGAGCTTGGAAGTAAAGACATTCTTCCCTTTAAACTATCGTTTATTAAGCGGCTTACTGCATAGGGCTTCACAAAGAATAGCAGTGACTATGAAAAAAATGTCTATATTATTGCCATAGTTTACAAAAGCCAATAATTCTGAAAGGATTCAGTTTGGGGATGTCATTTTGTTAATAGACTTTTATAAGGACTTTAGCCAAGTTATACGAGTTCTTCCAGCTTTTTTTATTACATCGATGTCATGTTGAAATATTGAAGGCCCTAAACATAGAAGACAGGTCGCACTTCTGGGCCAAAAGACCATTACCCCCAAGAATATTCTAGGAAATACTCGAACTTAATATTGCACACTAGGAAGGTTTCAACAAGGATAATTAAACCCCTTGTTATTGCTTCCTACTAATGAACTTGATAGCATGTTTGGTGGATATTTCAAGATAAAAGTATTTACCGCTATTTGAAAAGATTGTCCATTTATTTTAGTCGCAAAAGCAATAGTTTCAGGTAGGTCGAATTGCTGAAGGCTACATCCACAGAATATTAAAGTTGGGAAATGTTGCAAATACTAGGCTTTTGCAATAGAAACGACTATCAGAACAACACTCTAGCTTTGCCTATAGAAAAGAGAGCATTTTCCCTTCTATATGTACTAGCGCAGCCCTATCCCGGTTTACTATTGCGCTTGCTAACCGCTTGCATCCACTTTATAAGTACTTGTGAAGCTCTATCCTGGTGTGCTATCAGAGTCTCCAATCCCTCATATCCCCTCTCTATGTCCGGCCGCTGGCGTACCCGTCTACTCTGAGCAGAGCTCTACCCCTTTAATCCCATTAAAGCCCTGTTGTTCCGAACAAACATATAGGGGGTATACTAGGAGCCAACAGAAGTTATCAACCCCTTGCATATGGTCTTTCGACCATCTAGTCTTACTGTTTAGATAACGGTTTCTTGGAACAAGCGTTTGATTGCCAAGAATATTGTTGTAGTGCTGCAACAGCCTCATATCGTAAAAACCGTATCTCAATGTTTAATGGAGCACTCCCAACCGTCTGACAAGCATTACGTGATCATTTTGGCCTTAAGTGTTGGTATAAGAAAAAAGAAACCTGGTATAACTGCTTATACATAGTTGAAGTGATGAAGTGAAAAGGTATCCAATAAAAGAAGTTTTGATATGGATTATAATATACGATTGGAAGAGGTTCGTCATATATGTTTCTTTGTCGTATACTTTGTGGATGGGGACTGTTTTTCATATAGTTTTGATTTATCAAAATACTTTTACAATCCCTTTTGTAACCGAATTGTATGCAATTGCGTATCATATATCATATTTAGTTTAAAAACACCCCTCCCTACAAGCCATTTTTGAACTTTTGAATTCAATCCATGGATTATATTTTGAACATGGACCTTCAGGGAAAGGTAGAGAGCAATATTAAAACTAAAAAGAGCGTTTACCGAATTGAATATGTTTGTATATCGTATATCATCATTCGTTTTAAAGAACATCCCTCCGTACTGGGCAATCTTGAACTTATTAATTCATTCCATGGGTTATTTCTGAGCCTGGACCTTCAGGGTAGGTAAAGATCAATATAAGCAATAAAAAGAGCACTTACCAAAATTTATACGTCTGTTAATCATATTTCATCCTTCATTAAAAAGACCCTTCTCTACTAGTCATCCTTGAACTTTTAAATTCAGTCCATGGATTATTTTTGAACCTGAACCTTCAAGGGATGGTAAAGAGCCTGAATCTTCAGGATATGAGAAAGTCACCATCTAGTCTTCATGTTATGTCTTGAGATAATTGTTTCCAGAAATTTTTGCCAACATTCCGAAGACAAACCCTATCGCATTTGAATGACATCGATTAATTTACAGTCATAAATGGCGTTGTTTTTATTTTTATACCCAATATACCCTACCATATTTTTCAAGTAAAGTTACAGATGGCACCACAACCAATTTTTAAGTTAGGTTATATTATGTTAACTGATTTTGAGTTTGGTTCATTTGAGCTCAATAAGCGTGTGTGTAATCTCTTCTGAATTCCTATATTAAAAAAAAATCAAAGTTAAAAAAATAAATAAAAAAAAATATTCAGAATAAAAAAAGGGTCTTCTCGAGGGCTAAGCCCGTAAACCAGGCGAAGACAGTGTCTGTGCTCTTTTTAGTTTTAGTATTGCTCTTTACTATCCCCTGAAGGTCAAGGCTCGGAAACAATCTACCAATTGAATTCAAAAGCTCAAGAATGGCTGTTAGGGAGAGATGTTTTCTAAGAATAATGATGATATATGATGTACATAGACAAACAATTCGGTAAATGCTCTTTTCAGTTTTGATATTGTTCTATACCATTTCCTGAAGGTCTAGGACCTAGACCTACAGGAAATGGTATAGATTGAATTCAAAAGCTCAACAATGGCTATTAGGATGAGCTGTTTTTAAAACAAATGATGAAATTTGATGCACAAACACATTCAAAAAATTCATGGATTCAATTCAAAAGTTTAAGAATAGCTAGCAGGGATGGGTGTTTCAAAACAAATAATGATATATGATATACAAACACATAAGATTCGGTAAAATGTTCCTTTTAGTTTTGATATTGCTGTTTACCTCCTGCTGAAGCCCCAGATTCAAAAATAATTCATGGATTGAATTCAAAAGTTCAAGAATAACTATTATGAGGGTGTTTTTAAAACGAATGATGATACATGATATACAAACCCATACAATTCAGTAAATGCTCTTTTTAGTTTTAATATTGCTCCTTACCTTCCCCTGAAGGTCTAGGTTGGAAAAATAATCCATGGATTGACTGTAAAAGTTCAAGAATGGCTAGTAGGGATATTTGTTTTTTAAACTATACATGGTATATGATATACAAACAAATACAATTCGGTAACTAAAGGGATTTTAAGTGTACCTTGATAAACTAAAACTATATGAAAAACAGCCCTCATCCACTAAGCATATGACACAAAAACAAATATTACGAATCCTTTCCAATTGTATATAAGAATCCCTATCAAATCTTGTTACTTCATGCTCACTTTAACTACTGGTAATATGTTAAACCAGTTTCCTTTTCTTTTATACTGACACACAAGCCCAAAATGGCCACATAAGGCTCAACAGTTAGTCAGGAGCACTCCATAACATTGAGATACGGCTTTTACAATATGAGGCTGTAGCAGTAATAAAAGAATATTCATGGTAATTAAATGATTGTTCCCTGAAGCTGTTTATTCAGCAGTAAGACTAGATGGTTGACAGACCATATGCAAGGGTTGGTAGCTTCTTTTGGCTCCTAGTATACTCCTTACGTGTGTGCTCGGAATAACAGGGCTGTCATGGGATTAGAAAGGTCGGACATTACTTGGAGTAGAGGGGTTTTGCTATGACTGGACATACAGAGGGGATACAAAGGATTGGTAAATCCAATGATACATCAAGATAGGGTAGCGCTAGTACGTATAGAGGGGATACGAGGGGTTAGCAAGTCCATTAGTACACCGGTATAGGGCTGTGTTAGTGCATATAAAGGGGATACTACTGAAGAGTCATTTTGCTTCAATGTATTTTTTTTCTAGAGCCAATTAATATAAAAGAGGTGGTCTTATAAACACCAGAAGCATATTTGATTAGAAACTGAGGATGCTAGTGCCCTTTTTAAGAATTAAAAGTAATAAGAGGGTTATCATCCTCCTTCCATGATTTTTTTTTGCCCCGTAAGACATCCAAAGAAAATTTTAGGATAGTTTCTCTGTTATAGATATTCCAAAGGTCAAGTAACTATAAGGGGTTGGAATAGCCCCCAAGTCTCTAACGGTAAGGGCTTAAAATTATGCAAGTTAGTCAATGTTTATATATGTGATTTTTTATTGGGATAAAAAACAAGTTTTTTTAAATGAAAGTAAGGAGCAACATTAAAACTTAAAACGAACAGAAATTACTCCGTATATTAAAGGGGCTTTTCCTCCTCAACGCCCCGCTCTTTACGCTAAAGTGTGACTCTTTCTCTTAACTCTATTTTTAAAATAGTAAGAAAATTTTGATGGGCATAACTGATCTTGATGATTTTATATTTAAATAACTTATATATTTAAAATCAATAATAACTTATATATTTAAAATCAGCATTAAAATGCGATTCTTTGATGTAACTATTGGTATAAAAATTCCATTTTTTAGAGTTTCGGTCACTATTGAGCCGGATCGCTCCTTACTACAGTTCGTTACCACGAACTGTTTGAAAAAGAATGATTTTTTGCGCTTGCGAATGATTTTTTGTGTGAAATCTTGATTAGACCCTCCCTACCTGTCTCCCAAAAATTTTCGTACATTTTTTTTATTTTTATTTATTAAAGAAGTTTTTCATTTATTTGATTCTGACGTTTCTCAAAATAGCCTCTGCAAAATTATTGACTATTTCGACATTCTGTAAAATAAGAATAGGCTTATATAAAACATATCAGGAAAAAACATTAAAATTACTTAAATTTATTCATTTGTTTTATTTTTAAGGAATGGCAATGAAGATATTGAACAAATGAAAATTTTCTGCTCAATTTGCATACACTTACAGCCAACGGCGCCCTCTACTTTAATTTAATAATAATAAAAGTTCAAAAACTACGAAATTATTGCAACCATTGGATTTTTTTTTCAAATTTTGCTCTCCTAAAATTTCTGCATCCAGGGCAAGTGCCCTCTCTATGCATTTTTCACCCCTAGACATGCTTGACTCCAAGCATTTCTGTCAAAAGACCATATCTACAATATCTCATGAATAGTTCAGGCTATTACGCTGAAAATATTATTCTCGTTGTGCTTCATTTTCGTTCATCATGATTCCAGACATATTTTCCATACATTTTCTTTAGCTGTTCGGATTCATCCATCATCTTGTGTAATTTACATGTAGTTATAGATATATGACAATTTTCCGAGTTTTTCTCCTGTAAATATATTTTAGTTTCTAATCACGCTGTTACGTAGTTCAGTAACAACCAGGTATGTTTCATGGCTTATACCTTCTGAAATAACCATAGTATGGATTTGCATTTTATAATTCAATTGAGATTTCCGATTTGCCACCCTACGACTTGAAACTATAGAATAATAGGATAATTATGCAAATCCATACTATGGTTATTTCAGAAGGTATAAGCCATGAAACATACCTGGTTGTTACTGAATTACGTAACAGCGTGATTAGAAACTAAAATATATTTACAGGAGAAAAATTGAATTATAAAATTATGACTTCAATTTAATTCCTCTTTCCCGTTTATCTGACACCGAAACTGAAATAACACGTTCCTTCATTCCATTGTAATTTCAACTTGTCTTCAAATCGCAAATTTCACCGCACCTCGGTTTGGGACGAGGGTCAGTGGCGTGACTCTGTAAGCTTAGCCAGAGTCGACCCAGGTCTAAATGGGTACTTGGAGAAATCTGGGGAAGGTAAACAGGAAGGGTGTGTGAAAGCACAGGATGGCTGGCCCCCAACCCCCCATTGCACTTCCTGGCTGAAGGGCCAAGAAACGGAGATCAGCACCGCCGGTACGGACTGTAAGGTCTAATGCCATATCCTCCATATTCTCGTTAACAATTGAAAAAGATTCTCACTTTCACCTGTTCCTTACCTTTTTTTTAACCTTTCAGGGTAATTCGTGGTCTTGTATATGTATCAAAGATACAAAAAAGAAAACAATAAGACCACCTTGGGAAAAAGTTTTGTAATCAACTGCATATCAATGTGACGTCATGTTATTCTTCAGTAAATTATGTTTTAGCATAATTATCGTGTCATTCCTTAGTCTTAAATCATGTGGTGGGATATCAGCAATGGCAATTTAATTAAGAAATACTTGCGTAAATTCAGTACCTCCACCCTGTTTTTCTTCACATAAACGTACATTTTATAGGATTTATATTCTCCAGGGATTTGTAGTGATTGTCCCAGTTTTTTCTTTTCTAATTAGGGATTTCGCTTACGATTTTTCGTGATCCTCGCAGTGACTTGCCAATTTAACCGAAGATTATCGTGTTATTCGTTGGCAAATCACCAAGTTCAATTGAATTAAGAAATTTTTCGCATATTCAATTACTCTTTCCTGTTTATCCTTCAAAGCCTCTAAAATAACTGAAACGTTCAGCTTTTGTGATCCAGGGCTCATTCTTAATGAATTGGGCCAAAATTTAAGATTTAGTGTAAAGAGAGAGGTACTGACGAGGGGGTGAACCCTCTCATATGTGTAATAAAAACATGAGAATAAAAAATTTTTTACGTAAGCTAGTTTATAAGTTACGTATATCTTTTACTAATAAAAAGATTCGTAAAAAATTAAAAGTTCTAGTTGCCTTTTTTATTAACCAAAAAATTGGAGGGCAACTAGGCTTCCTCCCCCGCTCTTTTTTTATCAAAATCATTCGATCAAAATTATGAGAAAGCCATTTAGCAAAAAAAATTAAAAAATATGCAAATTTCGTTTTAATTATTTCTCTGCGAAGAGCCAAAATCCGTGTCCGTCCGTGGCCGAGTGGTTAACGCGCCGAACTCACGAGCGAAGGGTCGCTGGTTCGAATCTCGGTGGTGCCGACCGTTTGGTTTTAGGACGAGGGTTAGTGGCGTTTCCCCGTAAGACAAGCCAAAAGTTTACCCAGCTTCAAATGGGTACCTAGAGAAATCTAGGGAAAAGCACGGGAAAGCGTCGGATGACTTGCCCCCAACCACGCATTGCACCCCGGCCGAGGGCGGAGAATCAGGAGATCGGCACCTGCGCTACGCGAACCCTTATCGGTTTGCATGCGAAAGTTTGCTTTTTTTTTGCTTTTTGAAGAGCCAAAATCAAAACATGCATTGATTCAAAAACGTTCAGAAATTAAATAAAAAAAACAAGTTTTTTCAACTGAAAGTAAGGAACGACATTAAAACTTAAAACGAACAGAAATTACTTCGTATATGAAAGGGGCTGCTTCCTCATCAACGCCCCGCTCTTTACGCTAAAGTTTTTTACTGTTTTAAAAAGAAGAGTTGAGAGAAAGCGTCAAACTTTAGCGTAAAGAGCGGGGCGTTGATGAGGAAGCAGCCCCTTTCATATACGAAGTAATTTCTGTTCGTTTTAAGTTTTAATGTCGCTCCTTACTTTCAGTTGAAAAAACTTGTTTTTTTTATTTAATATCCTTCAAAGGCGCTAAAATAACACGTTCTTTCATTTAATTTTGTTTTTAATTGTCTTCTAACCGACACTGAGCTGCTCAACATTTTTATTGCAAAGTTTTCGTTCACAATTTAATGTAATTCTCGCTGTGCGTCATTTTCATTCATCACCTCATATTTTTTTTCCATACCCTTTTCTTTAGCTGTTTCGTCTCATTCATCATCTCGCTTAATTTTGCATAAACTTTTTTCATTTCACTTTAATTACGTTGTCATATAATTCAGTAACAACCAGGCATGTTCCATGGCAAATACCCTTTGAAATATCTAACCCACGAATTAGCATAATTATTGTGTTATTCTTTGGCAAATCAGCTATTAAATTGAACAAGAAATTTTGGCGTGGATTCAATTCACCATTCTTGTCTTTCTTCCGCAGACGCTAAAATAACAGGTTAATTCTTTCCATTAAAGTTTTGACTTGTCTTTTAACCGCAGATTTCACCGTATTGTATTATCGTTAACAATTCAATACAATTCTTACTGTTGCTTTTCCATGTCTTTTGCTTTAGCTTTTAAGAGCCATTTGCCATCTTATACAATTTTGCGTGCAACAAAGATACTATAAATATACGACAATCCACAAGAAAAATTGATTAGTTTGTTCTTTAAATGTAAATGAATTTCATATCACGTTATTCTTTAGTTTTAAGTCATAGGATGGTAAATAAGCAGTTTCAATCAAACAAAGATAGTTTGGCGTGAATGCATTTCTTCCTTCTTGTTTATCCTTCACAGACGACAAAATAAGACGTTCCTTCATTGTATTGGAAATTTGATTTGTCTTCTATGTGTTGATTTCGTTGTGCAGCCTTTCGTTTACGATTCAACGAGATTCTCACTGTCGCTTTTTGTATGCCTTTTGATTTGGCTGTTCGGAGTCGCTCGTCATTTGTATATTTTTGCATTCGTCATAAATACCTAAATGATAAGACCAGCCCTGAGGGAAATGACATAATTTAGGCCTACTCTTGAAACGCACATGAATGTGACGTCATTTATGTGAAAAATACTTTCCCATGATTAGGGCTCTAAATGTATTTTCCCAAACTCGTAGTCTATTTATATTGTTTTCTTTTCAAGCCAGAGAATATCAGTGTACTAATTTTTGGATAAAAATATGTAGCAGTTTTCGAGAAGAAAAATAAATACTTCAAGATATAAATGAATAAACAAAGTTGAAATTTTCAGGGGATGTTGAAAAATCTAATGAACTAAATAAAAAGATACTAGGGCATCCAGGTAATCAAAAGATGACGCTATGCAACATTATACAAGAAGATGATTGAATTCGAACAGCTAAAGCAAAAGGGATGAAAAAATGTCTAAGGCAATGCAATGATAAGCGAAAGTGAAGCTAAACGAGGATCATTTTGAAGTGCAAACAAAAATACTTCAAAACAGTTTCTACAGCAAGGAAGCAAATCAAAATTATAATAGAATAACATGTTATTTAAGCGTCTTTAAAGAATAAATAGGAAGAAGGAGTTGAATTCAGGCAAGAATTTCTTAACTCAACTGAAATCCCTGATTTGCTACCCTATGACTTGAAACTAAAGGATAACACAATAAATTTATTAATGTGTAATTTAGATAGTTCAGAGGGTATATGCAATGGAATATGCCAGGTTGTTACTGAATTACATATGCTTCACGGGCAAAATACTGGGAAGAATCAAGGTATATGGGTCTAGATAAGAATGATAAAACTCAGTAGAACCTATGAGTAGCCATAGTAAACCATAGTAGTCTAGATCTCCAGTACTTTTTTAACAACAACATGCTAAGTTAACTGATTTTTCCCTTCTCATTCTAAATTTCCAAATTGTCTCGAAGTTTCCTCAGATCTGATATTGTCAGCAGGAGTAAAAACACGCGTATGAAGTTTCAAGATTGTTCCCACTATAAAGTAGTGGTAAGGGTCTTTTGCAAATAACTAAAAGAAAGACCCACCAATTTTGCTGCTTATAAAATCCCTCTAAGTCAAAAAATAAATGCAAAGAACTAAAAATCAGACATAAAGAGGTTTCCTACTGAAAATCTGGCAAAATCCCGATGACCGACAAGCTTATTTTTTCCCGATGAGAGGGCCAGAAAACCGAAATGTTGGAAAAACTAAACATGTTAGAAGTACAGCTTCTTCACTTTCATTAAAAAATACGTCACGCCGTTTTTTTTTTTTTTTTTTTTTTTGCTTAGGCGATATCCTCTGAAAGTCTACTGCTGAGCAACAATACACGCGTTTTTAGCCCAATATTTTGAATATGTAGCCCAAATTTAATTTTGATTGAATTATATTTGGGGTTTAGTATTTTCTCCAAAAAGGTTCAAATTATACGTCATAGTTACCTACTGAATTTTTTTATGCTAAATTCGAAATATTGATAAGACTTTAATAGGGCCCATTGCATTTTTACCATTTGAAACCATTGAACAGAGGACTATGAGCTCTGAATAAAAAATTCAAGTAATTCATTTTTAAGTTCAGCTTAAATAAACAAGAGATTTTGCAGAAGGATTTAAACTTATTTTCCTTAAAAAAGCTAAAACACTTCATTTTCTAAAACAAAACAATAATTGCAATTTCAAATTCAACCCTAGATTTTTTATTAGAATTTCGCGTTTTAGTTTCTAAGCGAGCAAACTGTTTCTTTTTATTCTTCGACGTTGAATGCCAAATAGCTTGAAAGATCGATTGGATTGCTCAAAGTCGAGCTTGAGCTATAATCTGGAATTTGGAATTCAGACCATGTCGATCTCCCAAAACTTTTGGAATGGGAAACATGATTAATCAGTTTCTTACTTAGCAAGACATAGAATAGCCACAGACATGAGTTTGTTTGAGTTCTAACTTCCAGGGTCTAAGGCATCCTTGGCTTAATTCCATGGTTTTTCATGCGAGAAGTTGGAATTACCATATTTTCCAGAAAATTTGGGAAATGTTCCTATAGTACTCCAGATAAAACCTGAACAAAATTCCAGGAATATATTACGAAATTTTGCCCCAGAAATATCATTAAAATACGTTGAATTTGTAACTCCTTTCACAAGAATTTTCTACCCACGATGACTTCTGTAGTTCATTTATTGCTATTCAGGGACATCATTTCAAGGTGAAGGGAGTTAAGACCATCATGATTTCTCAAGCTTAGAGATAAATTTATTCCTATCTCCCTCCTGGAAAGTGCCATCTCCCTATCTGAAAAGTCAAATGGAAATGACGTCCTTTGCTTTTTTCAACTTTTTCGTGTAAAGATGTAAACAAAAACTAGGATACGTCGTTTGTGATAAGCAAACGTTATTTAATTTTGACTATGGTATTTTAGTGCTGTTTTTTCAGTATGGGATCTAGGTAATACCCAGTGGTTAAATAATTTGGTAAAAGTCACCCAATCGAAGGTCTTATGTTGACTTCCTGGCCACCTTTAAAACATAATCTCTCGACAGGCACGTCGTTTACGAATCCATTTCTCATCAGACATTTCCCGGAGGGATTGCACACATTCAGTCGTGCCTAGTCCTCCAGCGGGAACCTAACCTGCATGTAAATATTCCTTCTAAGAAACATTTAGCTCAATCACCTCTCTTTAAAAGCCTTCCATCTATCCTATTGTCAAATATGCACACAAGCTTCCAGCAGGAGCGCCTTAAGACTCCATTGATCCTACTTCAGATTGTCCTAAATAGTAGGCTATTTTATGGACTAGGTATAGTAGGCTGCCGATCGGAAACCATTGCACCATTTCGAGATTTGTTATGGAATCAATGATATTTGACATGGCATCAACATAAAAAAAACAGATTATAGTGAGAATTGACCCTAAAACAGACTTCATCAAGGTCTCTAGGGAATGAGTTGTTTATTAAAATTTGTAGTATTTGTTATGTAATTTTTCTCTTAATTTTTTTTTTTTGATAAATTTATCTCTGTCGTAAAAATGACTATTTTCCACAAGGACGTCCTAGTCTATAAGAATGGATAATTCGCTTTGGGTATTAAAAGATTAGTTTTGTCAGACGCTGCATTGCCACTTAGGCTGGTCTCGTGGGGGACATAATCCTTAAGATCCCATCGATTGGATTCTGCAAGATAGAAATCAATAGATATAGGAATATGGGTAAAAATCTGGGTAAAAAGGGGATTAACTACTGGTGTATCCTGTCCTAATTATTTTTTCAGACCTGACACAAAAGGAAATCTACTAAAAAATAACTTAAGGATAATCCCGAATTCATATAATTAATGCTGCTAAGCAATTATAATTATAGACTACTTAAATTTGAGTTTTGGACTAATTTTGTAAACGTTAAATATTAAGAGAAAAATTAATATTATTTTGTCAGTACGAAATTGCTGTTTCTTTTTCTTTTTCACATGGTTTTAGCCCGATGTGCGCAGGAATCATTGAAGTGGTAGGATAAAGATCCCCATCATCCTCATTTTGTAAGAGAATAAGTGAAATGCAACCATGGCAACCAAGTAGACCTATATGCACACAGGTCAAGATATTTGGGGAGGGACGGTCTTGTCAGCGTAGGTACGTGAAATGAGAATACAGGACAAAAGATTTGGTAATTTTGTAAAGCTGCGTTGCCAGATTGGGCAAATTTACACGGTCTAGGCACTTTCCTGAGGTTATTGCTCAATTCTGCAGGTTTCTGAAAGTGATTTTTAAGTGCACAAATGGTACATTTTTGGTCTAAATACTTTTCTGTTATAGCCACCACATTCAAGTTTTTCACCAGAGTAGAACTGGTTTCTCTGACACCAAATCCAAGTAAAATATACCAAAATGTGATGAAAATATAATAAGCCTTCTTCATTAACAAAATTATGGTAAAGTTAGGCTAGGTCAGACAACAATGGCCAGACACTATTTTCTATCAATACAGACCGCAAACTAAATGAATTTCATGCATGGCCAGGAAAATCGGCTCTACTTAGATGAAGGACTTGACTATGGTGGATATAACAGATAAGTACAGAAAAAATAGCTTTCGAACACCTTATTTCGAGTATACACTAAGCCTATGGTAACCTATATTTTAACCTATGGTAAGCCTATGGTAAGCCTAAGGCCTATGGTATAAATATCTACTCAATCATACACTAAGCCTATGGTAACATCGCTGCGAATGTGTTACAGTCGAAATAGTAAGAGGGATAGGAGGTTAGAGGATAAATAAAAGCTAACTTGCAGGTCGTTTTAACTCGTGAATTTTTCATAATTAAAGGGTCAAATCTCTGTTTTTTTATGAAATAAAAAATCAAGTCTATGCCGAGATTTACTTAACAAATTGTTTAGCGAAATTAGTACAACCCTGTGATTATCGTCACCTCTCATTATTAAGATATCTTCCGTTGGAAGCTATTTTAGATTGAGAAATACAAATCTTCGAATAAAACGCAATTATTGTTACCTTTCTATTGAAGTATTAAAAATAGAATTATCTCTGACTTCTAATATTAAATCTAATACTTCCTAAGTATTCTATTTACCCCCCCCCCCACCTAAAAAATGAAATATATTTTAAATGCCACTACCCTGAAGCAAATACCCTGAGGAGGGGTGGGGCTTCAGAACTCTTCTCATTCTCTGCCCTCCAGCTTCGACATTTATACAATTCTTCCAACGATTTCTTATCTTCCCTTAATCTATCATTTTTTTATCTTTACCCCTTCCCGAGGTGGATTTACGTACGCAAGGCTAACGCAGCTCTCTGATCTCTCTTTCCCGATTGACAAATGATGAAGTCTTATTGAAAATAAAATTTAATTCGATCATGAAAATTTAGTAACGCTTAAAGTCTCCATATCCCGTAAATTTTAGCAGCATGAAAACTTAGTAACTCGAATCTAGTCGAATCAGTCAACTCACACTAACAAAAGTTCAGCTGATTTTGCAAGTGCTTGTGTTACCATGCTCATCAACGGCGTAATTTCGTCAACATCCTGGGGGTGTGTGTGAGACAAAGTCGGAGCCAATTTTTCCAAATCAAGTTAAAATGACACTAGAAACTAAAAATTAATTCATTATGTACCATACAGGTATTATTTGGTACTATAAGAGTACTATAAAAGTACTTTATAGCTCTATAAAGATAATATTTACTTAAAAACTGATCTGTTTCAGTTGATGCTTGAATTATGCAGGTTTATCTTATTTCTGACTAGATTTTGAAAAAAATTCAACTGGAAGGGGGAAAACTAAGGTCTGGGGGCATTGCCCCAACCCCCTGCCGCATAGAAAATTACGTCTCTGATACTCACCCTTGTTGCCAAGAATTCTTCCCAGAAGCAAGTCTTTAGGACGTTGACTAAATTTATCTGGTTGATTTATCGTCATGTTATTGGCAACTCTGGCATCAGTCACAACTACAATATTATGGACACCTATTTTGCAAAAATACATTCCACCATAAACATCACTCCACTTATGAAATTCCTCCAACGCCACTTTACCAACTAAAGATGGAAGAACACCAAATAAGGGCCATGCCTTTGGTCCTGGTGGTAGGTTAAACTTCCTTAACTTAATATCACTAATAGCATACTGATAGATCCAGTGAATTATTATAAGCAGAGATATTGTTATGAGTAAAATCATTTCGCTACTGAAGCTATTTGTAAACTGGATTTTTAATGCAATGTTTAGCGGCAAATGCTTGATCAGTGGTTTAAGAACAGTTATATAATCCATCGGAAAGAGGTGTGGATTTTCTCCGTGACTAATTTAATTATTTTAAATCCGGTTACAAAAATTGTAGAATCGCAGTGACGTTAAACATTTTCAGTTGCTAGCCACGTTCAAAATTTCCCAGCCTTGTTCTGGGAGTTCGGTGAAATATTTCAAAAGAAAAATGAAACAAAACATCACTGTTGTGAAAAGGCGGAATAAACTTCAATTTTTAAGAAATGTCTACCACGATATTTAATGGTTGGTTTTTGGGAGAGGGATGTATCAGGGTCGTATGCAGTAAGGAGGGGAGAGGGTTACAAAAGGATTTTTTCGGGGTCTTCACCAAAAAAACTTAAAAACGCATAAAAAATTGGTTACATTCATTTTTACTTTATTACGAGTCAGACAAACATTTTAGGAGGGTGGCTAAAGCCCCGTAGCTCCCTTGGATAGGACCTTGGATGTATATTAGGCTAAGATCCTTTTTTCATGTCTTTAGTGAAATCCTTTTTTTATACCTTTAGTGAAATTTTGGGCCACTGACAGAAATCTTCTTTGATGTTGAATAATCGCAAGTTTACTTCTTTAAGAGGCTTGCTACAGATTAAGAGCCCGAAAAATCTGGAGTAATGAGCTTGAAAATATAGTTTTGAGTTCTCTCGTTGGACAAAGACCCAGAGCCGTCTAAAGGGAGAGATCTGACCGGGACAGCTGCACTTGGTGCCATGGCTGGGTGGACAATGAGGCTACAGGGTTGCTCAGTTTGATCAAATTTTTGACTTTGATTCTGCGTTTTTCCTTATAATTGAGTCGAGAGGAGGGCGCTGCAATTAATTTTTTGCGAGCACCACCAGGCCTAGGAACGGCTCTGTATTAACCTTATCTTCATATACCTTATCCATACTCCTTCTTCCTTAAATCCAAACGAAATAGCACGTTGAAAGAAAGGAGGGAACAAGTTTGTTTGCGTTGCTAAATCCGCAATTTCTAATCCTCGTTCTGGGGAGATTTTCCCCTATTTTCACGACACCATTATACTCCGACTAACCCCCTTAGAAACTTTTGCAATCCCAACGTATTCTCTCATCCTTGCCGTTACTGAGAGGTTCTGAAAACGTTTTATCCCCCTTATTTCTAGAGCATCTTAATAATTTCTGAGCTACGTCCTGAACCAAAATGATCTACTCAGTCTTTATTTTAGTTAATGGTGTATGTTTAAAATAATCATGTCCAATTTTTTATTCTTGGTCACTTTTGTTTTGCCCATTTCTGATATTTATTTTTGCTCTATTTCCTTTTAACCTAGTCTTCAGCAAATCCTTTCTATAATTGTAAATATTTCAATGTCATGTCTTGACAGTTAATTTGACATGATTTTTAGTGTTTTGTTGATTTTACAGTATTTGATGTAGAATGTGAATTCGGCAATTTTTCTCTTTTTGACTTGATTTTGTTTATCCCCTACTCTTTTTGTTTCTGTTTTGCCATTAATGGCCTGAAGTTCTTTTTAGTTCTTGGACTTCTTTTCCTTTTTTTTCTTTTGGCGTTAAATTTTACTAACCATTTTTATGCTTGTTTAGGGTTCTTTTTTTACTTTTGTCTTTCTGTATTATTTGTTTCTTTGTTTTGCTTTCTCTTCTTAGACATGTGAAGCGAATTCGGCCCTATTTGAGCTTGTGATAGCTGAAAATAAATATTATCTTATCTTATCCTCGGAGTTTTATAATGGTTTAATACCTTATTAAGAACATCGGTACAGCACCAGGGACAGTAAATTCATTGCTTTAAGTCTGGTTATCAGACAGTTTGGTGTAACAAGCTGTAAGGAAGAAGTGACTCTTGCTAATAGTAACCGAAATTCTGAAAGCAGAAGTATTGACTTTTTACAGTCATTCTGTATATTTAAAATTTATTAATTTTAAGGTTATTCACATAAATTTATGAGCCTGAGAAACGTTTGACTGTTTTCAAGAAAGAAAAAACCACTGTCGAAAGGGTGTGTGATCTTGATAAACATTGCACCACAAAATGGGCATATGAGATAATCCGATTTTAAAGGGCTCAGATTCCTATTTTAAAATACGTGAATTTAGGATTTTTTTTTATTCTGAGAAGACTGATCACGAAGATGTGTTCATTTCTTTTTTTTTTTTTTTTTTTTTTTTTTTTTTTTTTTTTTTTTTTTTTTTTTTTTTTTTTTTTAGGTGTGATTGGATCAAACCAACGGTCCTAGAAAATTCAGAGCAGGCTCATTTGAAGAGAGCTCCGCACCCCCCCCCCCGCGCGTAAGTCGTTACGCGCCATATTAGTTACGCGCCATTGTAGTTGTGTCCCTGTGTCCCACCTGTGAATATAGATAGATATATATATATATTTTCAACTACGTAAAACTTGCGAATATACAACATTCTTGGCTGTCCCATTGTCTGTGAATATAAATAGATTGTCAGGTTTACCGACTCTTGAACATGCAACATATAATTGTCCATGGGAAAAACAATCTGTATTCAGATCTATACCTCATTATTCTAATGAATGCCCTTGAGCTTTGTTGATGGTGATTGCTAATCGAACATTCCCTGTGTCCCCGTCGTCATTTATATATCCCCCTGTGCCCCCGGCGTCCCCGTTGTTGTTGTTTACCTGTGTCCCGGTCATCATTTGTGTCCCGGTGTCCCAGTCTGTAATTTCTCTTTGAGTGTCGCGGTCGTCATTTATATTCCCTGTGTCCTGGTATCCCAGTCGTCATTTTTGTCCCGGTAGTCATTTGTGTTCCGGTGTCCCGGTCTGTAATTTCTCTTTGAGTGTCGCGGTCGTCATTTATATTCCCTGTGTCCCGGTCGTCATTTTTGTCCCGGTCGTCATTTGTGTTCCGGTGTCCCGGTCTGTAATTTCTCTTCGAGTGTCCTGGTCGTCATTTATATTCCCTGTGTCCCGGTCGTCATTTGTGTCCCGGTGCTTTGTTGATGATGATTGCTAATTGAACATTCCTTGTGTCCCGGTCGCTTTCTCTTTGAGTGTCCCGGTCGTCATTTATATTCCATATGTCCCGGTGTCCCGGTCGTCATTTGTGTCCCAATGTCCCGGTGTGTAATTTCGTCAATCAACAAACATGACGTAAGTCGACACACAAACATGACGTCGCTCGACACACAGACACACAGACAACTTATTTTTATATATATAGATGTCCCGGTGTCCCGGTCGTCATTTGTGTCCCGATGTCCCGGTCTGTAATTTCGTCAGTCGACAAACATGACGTCAGTCGACACACAAACATGACGTCACTCGACACACAGACAACTTATTTTTATATATATAGACTACTTAAGTAGTTAAAAGAGATGCGCTGCAGAAAGTAGGCTTGCTGCAATTTTGAGGCTAAACAGCAATTCTAACCAGTAAGTGGGGTAAAAGCCCTAGACAGAAATTTCTAGATTTAAAGCGGTATAAAAATTGTATTTGGAGCTTCTCGGTTTCAGAGACAGTAATGCCACGCACCGGCATCCCGCAGATATGTCTGATCCGTACAAAATAAACGTCTACTATTGACAGTGATTTCAAACCCACATTAAACAAAGTAGATCCATTTAAGGCTTGATAAAATTATGTACAGTGATATATAATTTCGCATCATATATTATGGAGGAGGGCCAGTACATCTTTGCGTAGATGTGTGTAGAAAGGGGGGAGGAGAGTGCCCGAAGCCAACAAAAAATACATTAATATCCCTTTATTTTCTAACTCTCCAAACTTCCTAATGAAGCTTGTTATATGGGTGCCACAGAGGGCATATAGCTCATTCTTATAAGGGCAAAATACTGGTTAAATTCAAACTCTTACAAAATTGAAACTGGAAGAATAAAATGTTCTTTTGGGTTCGGCATCCCTTTTAAACATCTCCATTATTGTGATTTCAACTGTGTTTTTGAAAAAAATAATATTTTTAGTTTTGACGGACTTGGCACACAACCTTAGACAAACCTACGAGTTCGGTCTGACGAACACGAAATTCGTAACAAATATTTGTTTATTAGGGAAATATTTTAGTCGGTTTGTGCACTAACGCAACATTCTATCTATGCTATTTACCCCTGGAGATGGGTGTGGTGAGCGGTGAAAGCCACTGTAGACGAATTGTTGATCCTCGGTCATTATTAAGTCTGCCGTTATTATGGCATGGGTAGCTAACTCGGAGCTAATAATTAATCCTTAACTTCGATAAAGTTCTCTGAAGTTGTATAATGGATACTTGAAGCAAGTATTACTCATTACACAGTCATTAGACTCCATTTAAATTGTGATACGTAGTTTGGGTAAGTCAACTGTGTTTTGCCTTAATGTGAGGTTTTAACAGAAAAATCGTGTACAAACTTTCAGAATTTGTTTTAAGGGGAAAAGGGGGCTTCCAGTTTTATCTTGGGGGGGGGGGGGAGTGTAAACTATTTTTCCCCTTTCTTCACATGAAATTTCACGTAGGTTTTTTTTTTTTTTCATCTGGGTTATCCGACCGTCTAGCTAGTCTTCTGCTAGCATTAAACCAAAAGTAATAGTAGTTTTTGCCTGTTTATCTTGAAGACCGATACTCCTTTGTCTATTTTTATATAACTGAAATGGGTTTTGATTCATTCGGATGGTACTAGATCAAGTAATACGCAGGGACGTTCCTAGCCTTTTGAGGGGAGGGATTAGTCTTGCAAAAATATTCTTGGAGATCATTTTATACTCGGTTACTTTTAATAAACCCGAAGTGCTGAAGTTCTCGCCCCATTTAAAGTTTTAGCATTCGTAATCTTTTTATACAACTGAAGTGGATCTTTGGTCCTTTGATTTGTATTAGACTAAATAATATACACAACCTTTTCCAGCCTTTTGAGGGGAGGAGAAATATTGGTCTTACAGGAACATTTTTAGAAGCTATCTGACCCTTTGTCCCCCCCCCCAGTGTCCCGAATTTTATTTCCATGCCCTCCTCATCCCAAAATTTAACGCCTTCTCTAAACGCGAGTGTGCAAGCCAAATTTTTAAGTTGGATCGAGGAATTATTCAAGACGTGGTTTCTCAGGCACACTAAGAAAGTAGTATATTTAGAGAGGTCATTCTTTCAGAGGGGGGAGGGAAGATTCCAAAAGATGCAAAAATTTGTTAACAAAAATTAAAAGTTAAAATAGGATAAGTCCTTCTATTAGACAGTGAAAAACATATACAAAAAGTTCTGTATATTTCGACCACAGACAGCAGTGATCGTCATCAGCAGATAGACTAAAGTATTACAAATTTACCTACGCCGTGAAATTGGTAAAATTAGTTACCACAGGAACTAGCTAGAACAACTATAGAAAATTGGAATTTCTATTAAGGGGTTTTGTTTAGCCCGCGTAAAGTCCCGCATTATTTGTGTAAGCTAAACGCAAGGGATAAAGGATAGTTGAATTTGTTAGATTTATCCTGGACAAGGCTATAAGTGTCAGTTTGCGAGGGTATTTGGGGAAACATATATCCATTTTCATACATAAATTAAATTTTTATACGCTTAATATGGCATGTACGAAGTTTTTTGAACAATAAAAATAAATGGAAATGTAGGAAGAGATCATTGCGCAGTTATATTATATTAGCCTAGAAATTTATCATTTGCGAACAAATATATTTTGGTCTAATGATGCAATTATGATAAATTATGATTGGTGTAATTATAAATTATGATAAACTTATGAAAATAAGCTTTACCTTTTCCACCTAAGATTTTGCCGAGCAGTAAATCCTTTGGACGGGTATGAAATTTATCTACCTGCCGGATTGTCATTTCCTGTGCAACTTTTGAATCAGTAACAACGACTAGATTCCGCAAACCAATTTTACAAAAATAAATTCCACCATATATATCACTCCACTTCTGGAACTCCTCCAAGCCTATTTTTCCTATAAAAGATGGAAGCACTCCAACCAGTGGCCATCCTTTCGGGCCGGGTGGTAGTCTATACTTTTTCAAGCTAGTATCACTAAGGACATACTGATATAGCCAATGGAAGAATAGTAACAGCACAAACGTTGACAGAATTAGTAATTCCATCACACTTTTCATTCACAAGTAATTACGTATCCAGTGTTGCCTCTTTGCTTCCTGAAACTTACTCTCTTACCAGCAGAAAATACTGCAATACAAAAAAAAATGTTGTTAAGAAATATTTGCGCGTGTCCAGTTAAATTGACGAAGGAACAAAATATAACGCTACAAAGCAGAAATATACTGCGCAAACTGGATTTTTTTTCTTCAAATTAACTGTTAGATATAGTCACAAGTCAGTATTCTCCAAAAGATCAAAAGGAAATTGCAAAATATCGTGCCTTTGGCAACGCTGAATATTACTGATGAACAAAATTAAAGTCAATCATAAGCTCTGCGATCATAACTACACGTGGTCTCAGTATTTCAAACAACCGTACTTTATGGAAAGAGCAAGATAAGGACAGTATTTACATTAGTGAGTAATATTTAGGATGATAAATAATAGTTGAAAGATAAATATAAAATATGTTTTTATAAACCAAACAAGTTTTAGAACAAAGAGCATATAGCTCACAGGATGAGGGATAAACTTATGAATCAAGTCAATGCCAATCATGATAAACTCATGATTTAAATGAATACCACTAATATTAGAAAAAAAGGTGGTAATGAAAATTAACTCCATTTAAATGAAACAAATAAATGTTAAAACTGGCAGGAAATATCATAGTCTGCATTGAATACAGTCCTATAAGTAAGTCAATACATTATTCATAATTAGTCTTATTATTCATGGAAAGATATATTGATAAAATAATATGTAAATAACGACGAAGACCACACTGCCTTTACATCACAAATACCAAAAACAAGAAGAACAATAGGGAATTTTTTAAGACAGTGGGAAACAAATTAGAATGAAAATTTCGGCCCTGTGTCTAAGGGTCGTCCTCATTAATACAAGTAAGAAAAAAACAACTTACGAGAGGATAAAATCAATAAAACTAAAATGAACAGTTTTTCAAAACAGTCCCCGCATCCTTACACTTTCTCTCAACTCTACTTGAAAGTTTGACACTTTCTCTCAACTCTAGTTTTTAAAACAGTAAAAAACTTTAGCGTAAAGAGCGGGGCGTTGAGGAGGAACCAGCCCCTTTCATATACGGAGTAATTTCTGTTCGTTTTAAGTTTTAATGTCGCTCCTTACTTTCAGTTGAAAAAACTTGTTTTTTTATTTAATTTCTGAACGTTTTTGAATTAATGCATGTTTTGATTTTGGCTCTCCGCAGATGAATAGTTAAAACGAAATTTGCATATTTTTTTGGCTAAATGGCTTTCTCATAGTTTTGATCAAACTATTTTGGGAAAAAAGGAGTGGTGGAGGAGGCCTAGTCGCCCCCCCCCCAGTTTTTTGGCTACTTAAAAAGGCAACTAGAACATTTAATCTTTTACAAACGTTTTTATTAGTAAAAGATATACGTAACTTACGAATTAGCTTACGTAACACACTTTTGTATTTGTATGTTTTTATTACGTACTAGCTGTTGGGGTGGCGCTTCGCGCCACCCCAACACCTAGTTGGTGGGGGCGCTTCGCGCCCCCCCAAGCCCCCCCGCGCGTAAGTCGTTACGCGCCATATTAGTTACGCGCCATTGTAGTTGTGTCCCTATGTCCCACCTGTGAATATATATATATATATATATATATATATATATATATATATATATATATATATATATATATATATATATATATATATATATGTTTTTAACTACGTAAAACTTGCGAATATACAACATTCTTTGCTGTCCCATTGTCTGTGCATATAAATAGATTTTCAGGTTTACCGACTCTTGAACATGCAACATATAATGGTCCATGGAAAAACAATCCGTATTCAGATCTATACCTCATGATTCTAATGATTGCCCTTGAGCTTTGTTGATGGTGATTGCTAATCGACCATTCCCTGAGTCGCCATCGTCATTTATATATCCCCCTGTGCACCCCGGCGTCCCCTTTGTAGTTATGTCCCTGTGTCCCGGTCGTCATTTATATTCCCTGTGTCCCGGTGGTCATTTGTGTCCCGGTGTTCCAGTCTGTGATTTCTCTTTGAGTGTCCCGGGCGTCATTTATATTCCTTGTGTCCCGGTGTCCCGGTCTTTTTTTAGTTTTTTTAGTTTTTTTTTTTTTACTTATGTCCTGGTCGTCATTTATACTCCCTGTGTCCCGGTCGTCATTTGTGTCTCGGTGCTTTGTTGATTGCTAATTTATATTATATTTATATTTATATTTTTTATATTTATTAATATTTTTTTAGTTTTCTTTTTCTCTTATTTTTCAGTTTTTTCCTTTTTTTTAGTTTTTTCTTTTTTAGTTTTTAGTTTTTTTTGTTTTTTACCTTTTTTTAGTTTTTTTAGTTTTTTAGCTTTTTTAGTTTTTTTATTAGTTTTTAGTTTTTTTTTTAGTTTTTGCCTTTTTTTAGTTTTTTCAGTTTTTTTTAGTTTTTAGTTTTTTACCTTTTTTTAGTTTTTTAGCTTTTTTAGTTTTTTTTCTTTTTAGTTTTTTTTGTAGTTTTTACCTTTTTTAGTTTTTTTTCTTCTTTTGTATTAGTGTGAAATAATTCAGACGTCATATGCGGACAAACACGACGTCACTCGACAGACAGACAGACAGACATAACCCACAAACAACTTATTTTTATATATATTTATTCATATTTTTTTAGTTTTCTTTTTCTCTTTTATTTTTCAGTTTTTTCCTTTTTTTTAGTTTTTTTCTTTTTTAGTTTTTAGTTTTTTTTTAGTTTTTTACCTTTTTTTAGTTTTTTTTAGTTTTTTTAGTTTTTTAGCTTTTTTAGTTTTTTTTATTAGTTTTTATTTTTTTTGTAGTTTTTGCCTTTTTTTTATTTTTTTCAGTTTTTTTTTAGTTATTAGATTTTTACCTTTTTTTTAGTTTTTTTTAGTTTTTTAGCTTTTTTAGTTTTTTTTTGTAGTTTTTACCTTTTTTGGTTTTTTTCTTCTTTTGTATTAGTGTGAAATAATTCAGACGTCATATGCGGACAAACATGACGTCACCTGATCCACGATCCACAGATCCACAGACAACTTATTTTTATATATATAGATATGAGGGTGTTTACCCCCTCAGCAGTACCTCGCTTTTTACAACAAAGCTTAAGTTTTGTCCAAATTCCTTAAGAATGACCCCTGAATCACAAAGGCCGTAGAATAAATAGTTGAAAGTACTAAAAATATTTTAGCGTAAAGAGTGAGGTATTGAGGAGGGGACGAATCCCCTAATATAGGTAGTAATTTTTGTTCGTTTTAATGCTGTTCCTTACTTTCAGATGAATAAACTTTTTCATATTTATTTTTTTATTGTTTTTTTTTTAAATAATGCTAGAAAATCCTGCGTTCCCTTCATGAAAATTTTCTTCCCCCATGACAAATTACTTCATGGAAAGTTCCCCCAACATATCCCCCTCTTCTCAACAAATCCCCCCTAACCAAAAAATTTCTCTGAAAACGTCTGTACACTTCCCAATAACCATTACTATATGTAAGCACAGGTCAAAGTTTGTAACTTGTAGCCCCTCCCACGGGGACTGTTGGGGAGTAAGTCGTCCTCAAAGACATATTTATAAGGCTTTTCGACTATCTATATATATAAAAATAAGTTGTCTGTCTGTGTGTCTGTCTGTGGATCAGGTGACGTCATGTTTCTGTGTTGACTGACGTCATGAAATTAGTTGTCGTCATTTTTGCTTTGACGGTGACGTCATTCAAGATATTTAAGACATATATGTTCACGTAGAAATCTATTAATGTTTATGTTTAAAATGACTGATGAACTTACAATGGCAAAAGCCGATGAAGATGCTCAAAGAGTCTATGCCAAAAAACTTGCTGCTGATAGAGAAAGTCAGAAAAGAAAGCGTGCCGAGGAATCAAAAGAACAGCAAGGAAACAGGTTTGAGGCTAAAGAACGCAAAACCGCGCAGTTAGATGAAGATCCACCTGGACAGCGAGAGTCAAAACATATCAAAACTGAAAATGACAGCGATGATGATTGGGCTTGGGATTTTGACTTGGATAAGGTCATCAATGCCTACCAGATTTTAGTTAAAAAAACGAAGGTTCGGCGATATGTATTTCATAGTGAAGCTGAAAAATAAAGAAGAAAAAGAAAACTGAAAATAGAAAAAATGTAAAAAACTAAAAAATACTAAAAAGAAAAAACACTCAAAGAGAAATTACAGACCGGGACACAAATGACGACCGGAACAGAGGGAATATAAATAACGACCGGGACACTCAAAGAGAAATTACAGACTGGGATACCGGGACACAAGTGACGACCGGGACACAGGGAATATAAATGACGACCAGGACACAGGTATTTAAGAATATTGTTCAAAGACAAATTTTTAATTGTAAGAAGACCGTTGAAAGAGAAATTTCTAATTGTAAAATGACTGAAGAACCTACAATGGCAACACCCGAGGAAGCTGCTCAAAACGAATGTATTCAAGCCGAAGTAGCTGAGTTGGTAAAGCGTTATGTTTCAGGTTCTAGGTCCGAGAGGCTCCAGGTTTGAACCTTGGCTTTAGCATTAATACAAAAGAAGAAAAAAACTAAAAAAGGTAAAAACTACAAAAAAACTAAAAAGAAAATATATATATATATATATATTTATATATCTATATATATAAAAATAAGTTGTCTGTCTGTCTGTCTGTGGATAAGGTGACGTCATGTTTCTGTGTTGACTGACGTCATGTTTTCAACTGACGAAATTACAGACCGGGACATCGGGACACAAATGACGACCGGGACACCGGCACATAGGGAATATAAATGACGACACTCAAAGAGAAAGCGACCGGGACAAAAGGAATGTTCGATTAGCAATCACCATCAACAAAGCACCGGGACACAAATGACGACCGGGACACAGGGAGTATAAATGACGACCAGGACATAAGTAAAAAAAACTAAAAAAACTAAAAAAAAAGGTAAAAACTACAAAAAAACTAAAAAGAAAAAAAAACTAAAAACTAATAAAAAAAACTAAAAAAGCTAAAAAACTAAAAAAAAACTAAAAAAGAAAAAAAATAAAAAAGGAAAAAAATGAAAAATAAAGGAGAAAAACGAAACTAAAAAAACGAATGTATATACAGACCGGAACACCGGGATACAAATGACGACCGAGACACAGGGAATATAAATGACGACCGGGACACAGGGACACAACTACAACGGGGACGCCGGGGGGCACAGGTGGATATAAATGACGACCGGGACACAAGGAATATAAATGACGCCCGGAACACTCTAAGAGAAATCACAGACTGGGACACTGGGACACAAATGACGACCGGGACACAGGGACACAACTACAAAGGGGACGCCGGGGGCACAGGGGGATATATAAATGACGACAGCGACACAGGGAATGGTCGATTAGCAATCACCATCAACAAAGCTCAAGGGCAATCATTACAATCATGAGGTATAGATCTGAATACGGAAACCTAACAATCTATTTATATGCACTGACAATGGGACAGCAAAGAATGTTGTATATTCGCAAGTTTTACGTAGTTAAAAACACACACATATATATATATATATATATATATATATATATATATATATATATATATATATATATATATATATATATATATATATATCTATATTCACAGGTGGGACATAGGGACACAACTACAATGGCGCGTAACTAATATGGCCCGTAACGACTTACACGCGCGGGGGGGCTTGGGGGGGGGGGCGAAGCGCCCCCACCGACTAGGTGTTGGGGTGGTGCGAAGCGCCAGCGCCACCCCAACAGCTAGTATCTATATATATAAAAATAAGTTGTCTGTCTGTCTGTGGATCAGGTGACGTCATGTTTCTGTGTCGACTGACGTCATGAAGTTAGTTGTCGTCATTTTTGCTATGACGGTGAGGTCATTAAAGATATTTAAGACATATATGTTCACGTAGAAATCTTTTAATGTTTAAGTTTAAAATGACTGATGAACTTACAATGGCAAAAGCCGATGAAGATGCTCAAAGAGTCTATGCCAAAAAACTTGCTGCTGATAGAGAAAGTCAGAAAAGAAAGCGTGCCGAGGAATCAAAAGAACAGCAAGGAAACAGGCTTGAGGCTAAAGAACGCAAAACCGCGCAGTTAGATGAAGATCCACCTGGACAGCGAGAGTCAAAACATATCAAAACTGAAAATGATAGCGATGATGATTGGGTTTGGGATTTTGACTTGGATAAGGTCATCAATGCCTACCAGATTTTAGTTAAAAAAACGAAGGTTCGGCGATATGTATTTCATAGTGAAGCTGAAAAATAAAGAAGAAAAAGAAAACTGAAAAAAGAAAAAATGTAAAAAACATGACGACCGTGACACAGGGAATATAAATGACGACCAGGACACGCTGAAAAATAAAGAAGAAAAAGAAAACTGAAAAAAGAAAAAATGTAAAAACTAAAAAATACTAAAAAGAAAAAACACTCAAAGAGAAATTACAGACCGGGACACAAATGACGACCGGGACAGAGGGAATATAAATAACGACCGGGTCACTCAAAGAGAAATTACAGACTGGGATACCGGGACACAAATGACGACCGGGACACAGGGAATATAAATGACGACCAGGACACAGGTATTTAAGAATATCGTTCAAAGACAAATTTTTAATTGTAAGAAGACCATTGAAAGAGAAATTTCTAATTGTAAAATGACTGAAGAACCTACAATGGCAACACCCGAGGAAGCTGCTCAAAACAAATGTATTCAAGCCGGAGTAGCTGAGTTGGTAAAGCGTTATGTTTCAGGTTTTAGGTCCGAGAGGCTCCAGGTTTGAACCTTGGCTTTAGCATTAATACAAAAGAAGAAAAAAACTAAAAAAGGTAAAAACTACAAAAACTAAAAAGAATATATATATATATATATATATATATATATATATATATATATATATATATATATATATATATATATATATATATATATATATATATATATATATATATCTTCTATATATATATATAAATAAGTTGTCTGTCTGTTTAACGATGACTCTGGTCAAACATTTTCAGATCAATTACTGGCAATTGGAAACGGAAAGCTCCCAGTAGTGGGAAAGCCAAGAATGTTGTATATTCGCAATTTTTACGTAGTTTGAAACACATATATAAATCTATCTATATTCACAGGTGGGACACAGGGACACAACTACAATGGCGCGTAACTAATATGGCGCGTAACGACTTACACGCGCGTGCGCGGGGGGGCTTGGGGGACGCGAAGCGCCCCACCAGCTTGGTGTTGGGGTGGCGCGAAGCGCCACCCCAACAGCTAGTATCTATATATATATAAAAATAAGTTGTCTGTCTGTGGATCTGTCAGGTGACGTCATGTTTCTGTGTCGATTGACGTCATGTTTTCGAAAGACGAAATTACAGACCGGGACATCTGGACACAAATGACGACTGGGACACCGGCACATAGGGAATATAAATGACGACCGGGACACAAGGAATGTTTGATTAGCAATCACCATCAACAAAGCACCGGGACACAAATGATGACCGGGACACAGGGAGTATAAATGACGACCAGGACATTAGTAAAAATAATTAAAAACTAGAAAAAAGGTAAAAACTACAAAAAAACTAAAAAGAAAAAAAACCTAAAAACTAATAAAAAACTAAAAAAGCTAAAAAGCTAAAAAAAAACTAAAAAAGAAAATAAAATGAAAAAGGAAAAAAAATGAAAAATAAAGGAGAAAAACAAAACTAAAAAAAAGAAAAAAAACTAAAAAAAGGTAAAAAACTAAAACCTAAAAAAAGACCAATTCAAAAACGAATGTATATACAGACCGGGACACAAATGACGACCGGGACACCTGAACTTGACGACCGGGACACAACTACAACAGGGACGCCGGGGGACTCAGGGGGATATATAAATGACGATGGCGACACAGGGAATCGTCGATTAGCAATCACCATCAACAAAGCTCAAGGGCAATCATTAGAATCATGAGGTATAGATCTGAATACGGATTGTTTTCCCATGGACCATTATATGTTGCATGTTCAAGAGTCGTTAAACCTGACATTCTATTTATATGCACAGACAATGGGACAGCAAAGAATGTTGTATATTCGCAAGTTTTACGTAGTTAAAAACATATATATATATATATATATACTAGCTGTTGGGGTGGCGCTTCGCGCCACCCCAACACCTAGTTGGTGGGGGCGCTTCGCGCCCCCCCCAAGCCCCCCCGCGCGCGTAAGTCGTTACGCGCCATAATAGTTACGCGCCATTGTAGTTGTGTCCCTATGTCCCACCTGTGAATATAGATATATATATATATATATGGTTTTAACTACGTAAAACTTGCGAATATACAACATTCTTTGCTGTCCCATTGTCTTTGCATATAAATAGATTGTCAGGTTTACCGACTCTTGAACATGCAACATATAATGGTCCATGGGAAAACAATCTGTATTCAGATCTATACCTCATGATTCTAATGATTGCCCTTGAGCTTTGTTGATGGTGATTGCTAATCGACCATTCCCTGTCCCGGTGTCCCGGTCGTCATTTACATCCCCCTGTTTCCCCCGGTGTCCCCGTTGTAGTTGTGTCCCTGTGTCCCGGTCGTCATTTATATTCCCTGTGTCCCGGGTCCCGGTCATCATTTGTATCCCGGTGTCCCGGTCTGTATATACATTCGTTTTTTAGTTTTGTTTTTCTCCTTTATTTTTTTCCTTTTTTTTTCTTTTTTAGTTTATTTAGATTTTTAGATTTTTTAGTTTTTTTTATTAGTTTTTAGTTTTTATTTCTTTTTAGTTTTTTTGTCCCGGTCGTCATTTATATCCCCCTGTTTCCCCCGGTGTCCCCGTTGTAGTTGTGTCCCTGTGTCCCGGTCGTTATTTATATTCCCTGTGTCCCGGTCGTCATTTGTATCCCGGTGTACCGGTCTGTATATACATTCGTTTTTTAGTTTTGTTTTTCTCCTTTATTTTTTTCCTTTTTTTTTCTTTTTTAGTTTATTTAGATTTTTAGATTTTTTAGTTTTTTTATTAGTTTTTAGTTTTTTTTTCTTTTTAGTTTTTTTGTAGTTTTTACCTTCTTTTTAGTTTTGTTAATTTTTTTTTTTACTTGTGTCCTGGTCGTCATTTATACTCCCTGTGTCCCGGTGCTTTGTTGATTGCTAATCGAACATTCCTTTTGTCCTGGTCGCTTTCTCTTTGAGTGTCGTCATTTATTTTTTTCTTTTTTAGTTCTTTTAGTTTTTACCTTTTTTAGTTTTTTTTTTAGTTTTTAGTTTTTTTAGTTTTTTACCTTTTTTTAGTTTTTTTAGTTTTTTTAGTTTTTTAGCTTTTTTATTTTTTTTATTAGTTTTTAGTTTTTTTGTAGTTTTTGCCTTTTTTTTAGTTTTTTTAGTTTTTTAGCTTTTTTATTAGTTTTTAGTTTTTTTGTAGTTTTTGCCTTTTTTTAGTTTTTTTAGTTTTTTAGCTTTTTTATTTTTTTTATTAGTTTTTAGTTTTTTTTGTAGTTTTTGCCTTTTTTTAGTTTTTTCAGTTTTGACGTCACCTGATCCAGTTTTTTCAGGTGACGTCACCTGATCCACGATCCACAGATCCACAGACAACTTATTTTTATATATATAGATAGTTTTTTTTTTTTACTTATGTCCTGGTCGTCATTTATACTCCCTGTGTCCCGGTGCTTTGTTGATTGCTAATCGAACATTCCTTTTGTCCTGGTCGCTTTCTCTTTGAGTGTCGTCATTTATTAGTTTTTTCCTTTTTTTTTTTAGTTTTTTATTGGTTTTTACCTTTATTTTAGCTTATTTTTCAGTTTTTTCCTTTTTTTTAGTTTTTTTTTATTTTTTATTTTTTTTAGTTTTTTACCTTTTTTTAGTTTTTTTAGTTTTTTTAGTTTTTTAGCTTTTTTACTTTTTTTATTAGTTTTTAGTTTTTTTTTGTAGTTTTTGCCTTTTTTTAGTTTTTTCAGTTTTTTTTTTAGTTTTTTATTGGTTTTTACCTTTATAGTTTTTTTAGTTTTTTAGCTTTTTTATTTTTTTTATTAGTTTTTAGTTTTTTTGTAGTTTTTGCCTTTTTTTAGTTTTTTCAGTTTTGACGTCACCTAATCCAGTTTTTTCAGGTGACGTCACCTGACACATCCATCCACACATCCACAGACAGACAGACAACTTATTTTTATATATATAGATATATGCGTACAAACAAACAAACAGACAACTTATTTTTATGGCGTCATATACAAAGCCTTATATGCTTATAATGACGTCATATGTGTACAAACAAACAAACATACAACTTATTATTATATATATATAGATAGCCTTTTTAAAGTAATAAAAATATATGGTATTTACATAATAATGTCTCTACACGCACTTGCCTGTAATGTATTTTTGTAAGTCAATAACAAGATTCTTTAAGTGTGTGCTAGTGAGGAAAGGTCTGCATTCTAAACCCGATTCATTGCTTTGTTAAGTTTAAACCAGTAAAAAGAATATAAAGTGGAATTTCATCTGTTCTGTTCTTATGTATGAAATAGTAAACCAGTAAAATGAATAAGGATCTTTTTAACCAGTGTTTTTTTGCTTTTTTTCAAATAGCCTCAGCTTGCTAGTTCACATCATTATGAAAAAGCCTTAAAAGACCCACAGGGCCGTTGTGAAACTCCTTTAAAGGGGGATATTCGCAACAAGTGTATTTTAAATCCAAAAAGTGTCAGTCATAAATATTCAATGGACAAGCATGCTAGATAATGAGACCATCTGGTGAATTTATCGGGAATATTGTCTGATTCAAATAGCCTCAGCTTGCTAGTTCACATCATTATGAAAAAGCCTTAAAAGACCCACAGGGCCGTTGTGAAACTCCTTTAAAGGGGGATATTCGCAACAAGTGTATTTTAAATCCAAAAAGTGTCAGTCATAAATATTCAATGGACAAGCATGCTAGATAATGAGACCATCTGGTGAATTTATCGGGAATATTGTCTGATAAAAGTAAACAGTTTGAAAATTCACCCCGCTTTCAACGTCCTAGTCAATTATCTAAACCTAACTATCATTACTAATTGGGTTTCAGTTATAATTCCGTATAAAGTTTCCTAAAATTAATTTCACGAAGCTGCTGCTTTACAAAATTAAGAAAACAGTGGAATTCATAAGTTGTTTTAAAGCCAAGAAAGAATTGAAAATAATTGGGGCAAGGTCTGTAGGCTATGCAATTCGCCCATTGTTTACATATATCTTTTGCTATGAAGAGAGGTTGACATGTTTGACATCTAGTGTCCAAAAAGACGAAGGGCATCGAGGGAAGCCTTTCAGAGAATGTGGGGGGGGGGTGTAGAATTAAATCAAAACACGTTATATACATATGGGTTGTCTAATGCTTGTCTATGTTGTCTATGGTTGTCTATGTAACTATGGAATGACTGAGTGTATTAATTTGGAACTTTCAGAAAATGGTAAGGGGTTTAATCAGTTGACCGAAAAGAAAATACTTGCACGACACTGCTACTACTGTTGCTACTACTACTACTACACCTACTAAAACTATTACCACTACAGCTACTGCTTTTGTAGCAAACACTCCCAAGATTGAAGGTATTGAACTGGAAATTAGAGGAAATGATGAGCGGGAAGGAGAACTCAATCAAAAGGTATTATGTACATCCAGATTGTCAAAAGGACGTATCAGCAATATATTTGGAACGGCTCACCGTATCGAGCTGAATCTTCTAGGGCATAATGAGAGGATGTTCAACTGGCCAAAAGGAAAAATGTGTACACTGACACTGCTACTTCTGTTCTTAAGCCTACAACTACTACTAGGATAACAGTACTATTAAGACAAAGGATATGGAGATGAAAATTTGAGAGAATATGGAGGGGAAATCTAAATTTAATCAGAAGACACTGCATGCATGCAGATTATCGAAACGGCGCATCTCCAGGATGGATTAGAGTATTAAGTGGGAAATTTCTAGAAATACTTAAAGGAGAATCTCAATTAACCAAAAGGTAATATTTGCCCATCACTACTACTACAACTACCACAATTACCATTACAAATACCGTTTCTGCAACAACTATTACCGAGGCGGATGGTATTGAAGTGAAAATTTGAGGAAATGTTGAGGTAAAGGAGAACTAAATTAAATAAAAGTATATGCATAAAGATTTCCAAAAGTGTGTGTCAGCAATACCTGAAAGTTGAAATTGATTGGATTGAAAATTGATAGTTTTACTGCCGCTTTTAAGAGTCGAAAGTGACTGGAGGGTAACCAACTCCCCTCTAACGCCCATCAATTCCCCAAATACCCAATGAAAATTATGAAATTGCCATTTTGTCCAAAGTAGTTTAAAAGTCGAGTAGCTATGTCTTTCGGAATTTCAGCCCCCACCCTCCAAAGTCCTTATTATCCCCTATAATCTTGCCCTATATCTTGTCTTATAACCTATAAGCTTATTATAATTATATATAGCTTACCTATATTATAACCGTATAATCTTGGTTATCGCATTATTTGTTGTTCTTTGCTTTTAGTATTATGAGAAACAGAAATATTAAATTCGAAAATAGGATTATTTTCACTAAAGTAAAGAACTTATAATGTTCAAAAAAAATAATTCCTGATGAACATTCAGCTGTACAATATACATATACCATACCATAAAGTATTTTCTTGTTTACTAGGTATTTTTGGGTAAGAGATATGGAAGATTTGGATATAAATATTGTTTTAACTACAATTTTGATTTAAACTAGGTTAAGTTTCAATTTATTTAATACTAAACATGTTATCTAGTATCTTATGATGAAATTAGAAGTTCTTAAAAATACCTAATTAAAATACCTAATTAAAAATAACTTAAAAATATGACTTAGTTCTTGTTAATATTAATGCCGATTTTGATTATTGTACAAGTTTAATGCACAAAGCTGGAGCATTAGCAAGGAGCAGTAGTAACTTGAGCAAGGAGCAGTAGCAGTGGCACTATGCACATCTTCCCATTTGGCCAGTTGAACATCCTCTCCATATAAGATTCAGCCTATACCCTAGAAGGTTCAGCTCGATGCAGTAAACCATTCCAAATATATTAATTTTACGCCCTTTTGACAATCTGTATTCACATAGTACCTTTTGATTGAGTTCACCTTTCCACTCAATATTTCCTCAAATTTTCACTTCAATACCCTCAGCCTTAGGAGTGTTTGCTACAGAAGCAGTAGCAATAGTAGTTGTAGTTTCATGCAAATATTGTATTTTCGGTCAATTGACTATACCTCTTACCATTTCCTGAAAGTTCCGAATCAATACACTCAGTCATCAGAATTACGTACATTAGACACCCATTTGTATATAACATTTTTTGATTTAATTCAACACTCCCCTCGACATTCTCTGAAAGGTTCACCTGAATGCCCTTCGTCTTTTGGACACTACATGTCAAACATGCCGACCTTTCTTTATATCAAAAGATATATGTAAACAATGGGCGAATTGCATAGCCTACAGCCATTGCTCAAATTACTTTCAATTCTTACTTGGCTTTAAAACCACTTGTTATTTCCACTGTTTTCTTAATTTTGTAAAGCAGCAGCTTCGTGAAATTAATTTTAGGAAACTTTATACGGAATTATAACTGAAGCCCAATTAATGATGCTAGTTAGTTTTAGATAATTGACTAGGACGATGAAAGCGGGGTGAATTTTCAAATAGTTTACTTTTTCAGACAATATTCCCGATGAATTCACCAGATGGTCTAACTATCTAGCTTACTTGTCCATTGATTATTCATGGCTGACACTTTTTTGGATTTAAAATACAGTTTGTTGAGAATATTCCCCTTTAAAGGAGTTTCGCAAATGCCCTGTGGGTCTTTTAAGGCTTTTTTCAGAATAATGTGAGCGTGTGAGCGGAGGTTACTTAAAAAAAAAAGTGATTAAAAAGATCCTTGTTCATTTTACTGGTTCACTATTTCATATATAAAAATAGAGCAGATAAAATTCCACTTTGTATTCTTTTTACTGGTTTAAACTTATCAAAGCAATATATTGGGTTTAAAAGATGAACCTTTCCTCGCTAGCAAACTCTTAAAGAATCTTGTGATAGGCTTACAAAAATACATTACAGGCAAGACCCAATAAAAAAAATATATATTTTTTCCCACGGAAAATCAGGAAAGGAAATCTCTCTGCTTCTCCTGTAGAAGGTTATCGTTACACAAACAACAGTTTGCTTGAAAACTAGCACAATATAGATGGTAATTTTTGAATTACTGTGAAGATGAGCATTCTCTTAGAAGTCACCTGTTTATCTTAAGCTAGATCTTAGGACTAACTGTCAAGTTAAAAATTTCTTCTAGAATGGGACTTGAAATTTTTGCTCGACCTTGTTCAATAATAAAGTTTCTTACAGATAGATGTACGTGCTATGCTTGAATACGACGTTAACTTTAAAAATATTGTTTAAAAAAAAACTGAAATTTTCCGAGACGGTTAGTTTTAACGTCACCAGATTCATTTAATCGCATAATGGAACATTAAACAGAACACGCATAATAGTAGTTGAAAAAATGTCTAAATTGTGTGAAAAGATTTACAATAACAAATTTTACTGCTATAGCTTTGGTTGAAACACAGCTGCAGCTCACCAAGCTAAAGCTTTGGTGAAACGCAATGCTTTTTTTCAAAAGTGCCAATGACAAGACTTTGAAATACCCCGCCCTTACCCTCAGCGCTCATTCAGGCCACAGTTCTATTTCATTTAGTCTACAATTTGGCCAGAGTTTTATATGCATGTTTAATTTCTGAAGATTCAACCGAAATAGAAAAAAAACTCAAAGTTGGGTTTACCAGACCAGTCTTTCAGAAATCATTTTCTAAAAATTAGAAGAGATACAGAATTTTCTATCTAAAGCCTCAAAATATAATGTCATTTTGTAAATGAAACTGACAAAATATGGCGCTTGAAAAGTATATATACAGAGCTGAGATAGTTTCATGTTTATTTCTCATTTATGTGCAATGTATTAGACAAGAAAATAATGAGTTTTTTTTGCTAGAAAAGAATTGGGTATTTCTAGCTGCAAAACAATTCTCTCAAAGCAGAAGAAATAGTAAATTTTATCTCTTACCGTGTCCGAGCTGCAGACCGATTGCAAAAAATTGTATCAAGGAAATAAATTGATATCATAGCGTAATAATTAATAGTTGTTGAAATAATCTTTCAACTTCAGCTTGTCGTCATAAATATTATTAATATATCAATATTACTGTTAAGATTTTTCTTACAATTCACCGCTTAAGACATATTTTTAGAGCACCGAGATCTTGTGTGGACATTATTATGTAAATACCATCTATTTTATAATATTGAAAAGGTTCTTTATATATATATATATATACATATATATATATATATATATATATATATATATATATATATATATATATATATATATATATATATATATATATATATATATATATATATATATATATATATATATATATATATATATATATATATATATATATATATATATATATATATATATATATATATATATATATATATATATATATATATATATATATATATATATCATGAAAAGAGAAATCACCAATGCAACAGCACAAACACAAAAAAAAGAAAAAAAAAAGAGAGACAGAATGAGAAAAGGAAGACTGTTTTCCTAAATTAGTGATTAATATAGACCAGCACTGGAATGAGGCCTTAACCCTACTCATCCATACAATCACATAGGTCAAACAGCATAGCCATACACAATCAACCATAAAGAATAATCCATGGACAGGCAGTCATGTCGTCAATAAGTATAAGTCGTCATTTACCAAACAATAGAAAAAATAATATAGACAAATAATTCAGAGGCAACACCCAACACAAGGGCTCATCAGGAGAATACACTGGCCTATATAGGGTTTCTCCACTTTAAATTCTCTACCCAGCACAGTGTTGTGGCTACCACAGAATATCCATGGCATCCCCGTGTCAGGTATCACCCCCAAAATACATGCCTATGAAAGAAAATATATATATATATATATATATATATATATATATATATATATATATATATATATATATATATATATATATATATATATTTATATATATATATATGTGTGTGTGTGTGTGTGTGTGTGTGTGTGTGTGTGTGTGTGTGTGTGTGTGTGTGTGTTTGTGTGTGTGTGTGTGTGTGTATGTGTGTATTTATATATTTTAAAGGTCTTTTACAAAGACCTTTTGTAAAATTTGTTAAAATTGACCTCAAGTATCTTCATCTTCATATAGAAGAAGCTTCTTATAGCCTCTAAGATGCCTTTAAAAATTCTACCCGCCTACACTCGCCTTACACCCTTTAACTTTCTCTCCGTCAATCCACAAAATCCTTAACAAGAATAGTTATTCTAATAAAGGGAAGTCTCCGTCATGAGCTTTTCCAGTGATGGGTTGTTCTGTGACGAGTTTTCCTATGACGGCTTTTTGTCTTCTAATGTAGAAAAAAGCAGTTCGTCTTGTCATAGTATTAGTCATGGTAGGAGACGAACAAATGTTTTAGATGAAGCAATTGAAAAAAAAACTCCAACACAGTATGCTTTAAAACGCACAAGGGAAATTGAAACATCTGGAACCTGTAGGAAGGAAGAAAAGACCGACACCCAGAGAAATTTTTTTTTTAAACACAAAACTAAAATAGCAGATATTTTGAAGCACAAATATCACTCAGGCTGATTCTAATAACTTTTCATGGACGCGTTTCATATTTGTAATCACTATGAAAAGTGGTATCTTCTAAGTATATGTTGCTATAAACATTCTTTTTAGATTTGTTTACTATTGGGATACTCACTCTTCACAAACAGATCGGTTAAATAATAATTGCCATTAAAGGGGAACAGAGAGAATGTCATTGATTAATAACGAAGCTTTATAAGAGTAATAATGATCCCCTTATTAGATTGTAATCATCGTAATTCTAATCTTTAGAAAGCTCCAATGATTAGACATGACGTCCCAGAGGAGATGCTTACAAGACATGTTCAAGAATTAGCCTTTATATAATATTTCCAGCTTATAGTAAATTTATTATTGTGGGATATGTCTTGTGCTTATCTTTCTGCTTTCTCCATTATTCAAAGAGAAGGTAAGATATAAATATTTTTAGTAAAAAGAAAGGACTCAATTTATTGTGAAATTAGTCTTGTTAAGATATAAAGATTCTTGATTACGAGAATATTCTACAAAACTAAACGCTTATTCCAGTTTTTTCTAGCATTAATGTATTAAGGGCTCAATCGTATGTCAATTTTAAATTATCTTCAAAACTGACGGGCGTTTCAAATGCAACTTTCAAATCGACTAGCAGATCTTAGATATATAAAATTTGATATTATATATTGATTATATTAATTAATATAATAATTAAAATAGTTATAATGGTTTTCTTCCATTTTATCAATTCCCATTTTTAGTTTTTTTGTTTTTGTTTCTTGTTCATTTACAGTGTTCTACTATTTTAGTTATTTTTATCAGTTCGTTGTGCTTCGTTTGACACATCTTTTTAGGTTTTTCTGAAAATTCCCCACCGTTCTGCTGGTAATCCTTCGTTGAATCCAAAGGGAAGTATTCATAGTCTGCCTCTTTTTCTTCCTTTTAATGTAGCTTCATTTTTCATGGATTACATGGTAAACGGTTCACGTGGAATGTATAGGAGAATCGAAGCATGAACTGTAATCAAACAGTTCGTGGTAACGAACTGTAGTAAGGAGCGATCCGGCTCAATAGTAACCAAAACTCTAAAAAATAGAATTTTGATATAAATAGCTACATCAAAAGAATCGCATTTTAATGCTGATTTTAAATATATAAGTTTCATCAAGTTTAGTCTTAGCCATCAAAAGTTACGAGCCTGAGAAAATTTGCCTTATTTAGGAAAATAGGGGGAAATACCCCCTAAAAGTCGTAGGATCTTAACGAAAATGACACCATCAGATTTAGCGTATCAGAGAACCCTACTGTAGAAGTTTCAAGCTCCTATCTACAAAAATGTGGAATTTTGCATTTTTTGCCAGAAGACAAATCACGGGTGCGTGTTTATTTGTTTGTTTTTTTGTTTTTTTTTTTTTTTTCCCAGGGGTCATCGTATCGACCAAGTGGTCCTAGAATGTCGCAAGAGGGCTCATTCTAACGGAAATGAAAAGTTCTAGTGCCCTTTTTAAGTGACCAAAAAAATTGGAGGGCATCGAGGCCCCCTCCCACGCTCATTTTTTTCCCAAAGTCAACGGATCAAAATTTTGAGATAGCCATTTTGTTTGGCATAGTCGAAAATCTTAATAACTATGTTTTTGGGGATGACTTACTCCCCCACAGTCCCTGGGGGAGGGGTTGCAAGTTACAAACTTCAACCAGTGTTTACATATAATAATGGTTATTGGGAAGTGTACAGACGTTTTCAGGGGGATTTTTTTGGTTTTGGGGGTAGGGTTGAGGGAGGGGGCTATGTGGGAGGATCTTTCCTTGGAGAAATATGCCATGGTTGAAAAAAATTCAATGAAAAGGGCGCAGGATTTTCTAGCATTACTATAAAAAAAAACAATGAAAAAATAAACATGAAAACGTTTTTTCAAATGAAAGTAAGGAATAGCATTGAAATTTAAAACAAACAGAGATTATTACGCATATGAAGGGCTCTAAAAATACTTTTGCATAAAGAGCGAGGTATTTAGGAGGAGATAAATACCTCGCTCTTTATGCTAAAATATTTTTAGTGATTTCAACTATTTATTCAACGGCCTATTTGATTCAGGGGTCATTCTTAAAGAATTGGAACAAAACTTACGATTTAGTGTAAAGAGCGAGGTATTAACGAGGGTACAAACCCCCTCGTACACATAATAAAAATATAAGAATATAAAAGTTTGTTACGTAAGTTAATTCTTAAGTTACGTATATTTTTTACTAATAAAAACGTTCATTGAATATCAAAAGTTATAGTAGCCTTTTTAAGTAACCGAAAAATTGGAGGGCAGCTAGGCCTCCTTCCCCACCCCTTATTTCTCAAAATCGTCTGATCAAAACTAAGAGAAAGCTATTTAGCCAAAAAAAAATTAATATACTAATTTCATTTCAATAATTTATGTGCGGAGAGCCAAAATCAAACATGCATTAATTCAAAAACGTTCAGAAATTAAATAAAAAAAACTAGTTTTTTAACTGAAAGTAAGGAGCGACATTAAAACTTAAAACGAACAGAAATTACTCCGTATATGAAATGGGTTGTCCCCTCCGCAGTCCCACGCTCTTTACGCTAAAGTTTTAGTTGTTTTAAAAAGTAGAATTGTGGCAAAGAGTCAAACTTTAGCGTAAAGAGCGTGGGACTGCGGAGGGGACAACCCATTTCATATACGGAGTAATTTCTGTTCGTTTTAAGTTTTAATGTCGCTCCTTACTTTCAGTTAAAAAACTAGTTTTTTTTATTTAATTCACAAATAGAGGGGATATTCGTGACTAAACATATCTTAACAATAAAACTGGCCGTTACGAATATCCAATTGAAAGCAAAGACAACTTATTGATTCTTCCTAAGAAATTTGTCGCAAATATTGACTGAAAAGGCAAGTTATTTGAAAATTGACCATGTTTCCTTTTTTCCTAACCATGTTATCTGAAGAAACGGGCTTTGTTGATTACGTCGTAGGCAGAGACGGCACCAAACGTAGCCGAAAACCAAAAGAGAGAATAGTTTTTGTAATATTGTGGTATAAGGTCCGTGTTAATATCGTTGGTTAACTTTCGTGAAGTCTTTTCCCCATCCCGTTACATAATTGCTTAATTTATGTAATTTTGGAGTGACAAATAACGCTGCCTTTTTTATATTAGGATTGTTCTCCTATGTCAAGTTAGACCAGCAAACAGAAAAAAAGCTATATTTCACCTGACTGATTCTTCTATTTCAAAATTTTTAAGCCAGTAAATAGTATGAATAGTTCGTAAGTCCCAACATTTATTACGGACAGTCTCTCTGTTTTTTTATTGGGTGGCCAATAAACTAGTCAAATTGATGACTAGCATCGGCAGCATTATGGAAGAGGGGCTAGGGACATATCAAATATTTCCAAAAATCTACTTGTTCAGCCCTCAAAAAGTAAAGATCGGTGCTAAACACTAAACGCAGGCAGGACTGCAAAATATGGCAGCAGTAAAATTACCGGTGACCAATATCCGATGAAAAGCAAAGATGGCTTATCATGTCATTTAGTGAAGGTAGTCATAAACAGCGTAGTATCTCTCATGCTACTTTGTACGGAAGGAATGATCGTTAACACTTTAGAGGTAGCTGATTCGGTTTGAAATTGAAACTTCTAATGCCTTATGTAAAGATGAAGGTAATTATACGGCAACATTTTTTTGCAATATCCCCTCCCCTAATCCCCCCAAAGACAGTCAATAAAACTATTGAGATTCCCATTTTGTCCACAGTTGTAAATAGGTCCAATAAATATATCTTTGTGGGTAAAATGAATCGTACAGCCTCTGGGGCAAGGGTCATAAATCATAAAAACTGACAGATGACTTCCATAATGGATAAGATGGGGCCTTTTGATGCTAGGAGTCTGAGTTTGGAGTCTGAGAAACTTTCTTAAATCTGTCTCACCGACGAAGAAGTGATTCTTTTTTAGAACTATGCTAGTGGTAGCGGTATACACAGAGGGCTTTGGGCTAGTTACATGTCTCTCTGAACAAGCCCTGAAAGTTTTAATTCAGTACAAAAAGTTGTTCCAGAAAAATTGCTCATACATCCTTTGGGCAACCTGAATGGATACAGTTTGTTTTGAATTACTACAAAAACTCTATAGATATTCTATGAAATTTTCATTTTTATTCCCTTACCCTTGGTGAAGAAGTCGTAGCAGTCGTAATAGTAGTAATACTGGTAACATGCAGATAGTAGCTTTTGTTAGTTCAACATGACCTTCAGCATGCCCTTGGTCAATTGATCATCCACTCATCATTCTCTGATGGCTCCAAGTCAATAGCATTAGTCATTCTCGAGTTTTCTCACCTTTGACAACATGTATGCACATAACATTTTAATATTTAATTCAACATTCTCTAAAAGCTTCTCTTGAATACATTTAGTCTTTTTGAAAACTAAAGGTCAAACATGCCTGCTTTCCCAATAACAAATACTATGTATAAACAATTGCATAACTTACGCCCACTGCTCTGAAGGCTGTGACTGGTTTACATCCTCAGAGACATGGTTATGGAACAATTCAACTATGCTGAACAAAACGGTCATCTCAAAATTTTTATTGGATGTGTCTTGAGCAAAAATGGGCTTAGAAGACCTTGTTTCTGCCCAATGACTTTTTACTTTTAAAAGGGGTACTAAAATTTTTTATTTGCTATCGAATTATTTCCTACCAAAATTTCTTCGATTGCTCTGCACTGCTTATGATATTGCTTATATTCCCATTTGAAAACCTGCATGCATATACTTTTTTTCATTTAATAGAAACTCTCCCTAATCGCTCCCTAAAAGTTTTCTTTAATACCATTAGGCTCATTAGTTACAGTAATCGTAGTAGAAGTCTTAGTAGTATACAATGTGTGGCTTGTGACTAGTTCAAATCTCTCACAACATTATCTGGAAGTTCCAATTTAACAATCTAAGCTGTTCCTAACTATTTGCGTTTAAATTATTCTAAATGCTACAAAACCTAAACACAATCTAAACACATCTAAAAAAATCTAAACACAATCTAAACACATCTAAAACACAACCTAAACACAATCTAAACACATCTAAAACACAACCTAAACACAATCTAAACACATCTAAAACCCAACCTAAACACAATCTAAACGCATCTAAAACACAAGCTAAACACAATCTAAATGCTCAGAGTTCGTTTTGATTTCAGTTCAACATCCGCCTAAACATTCCTTGAAAGTCTTAAGTAAATACCCTATACCTTTAGTAGTATTAATCGCTGTAGTAGTAGTGGTAGTAACATTAGTAGCAGTATGCATATAACACTGTTTTTTTTTTAGCTTGCCACTAACACACACTGAAAGCTTCAACTTAATACCATAAACCGTTCCTGAGTTATTTCTGGTAGCTCCTCTTGGCAACCTGTGTGCGCAAAGTGTGTTTCAATTTTGCTCAAAAGTTTTTGTACTTTCCCCGAATTTGGCCATAATATCCTTAGCTTAGTAGCAGTAGTAGGAGTAGCAGTAGTAATAGAAGCACCAGTAGTAGTTGTAGCAGCAGTAGTAGTAGTAGAAGTAGTAGTAGTAGTGGAAAAAGTTACAAAAGGATGTAAATGTTACTTTTCAGTTAGTTCAACATCCCCCACAACAAGCACCTACGCTTTGAAACACCATATGATTATTGCTTTGGGTATTCAAATCTCATAATGGTGGCTAGTTTCCACTAGTTCTCTTATGAAATTGTAAGCATCTTTTGAAGTTCCACACAGTAGGCCACCTCTTTTTGTCTAAGTACCTTCGAGGAGTCCGAAGCGAATGCACTAAGCTGTTTTCTATGAGTAACGCTACCTATAGACGTGCCTAAGTGAGGTTTTCTTCCCCCTGTCATCCAGCCTATTCCTTCTACTATCCCTATTACTCCCTGAATGAAACCACACCTACTCTCCGCTCCTTGGCTTTGTCCCATTCTGGAGCTGGAAAATTCGGGTTCAAATTTTATTTATGAGATCAATAAATGATTTACAAGCCAGAGCCCGTAAATCACCGGTGCCCAAGGTAGGATACCACTTTCCCCCTAGACACATCCTCGGGGCTGGTGAGGTACTGGAACACCACAAAAAGTTGATTAAGGAGTAATCTTAAACTAATTTTTGTATACTTAATCACTTTTTAAAGTTTGACCTGATACAGTCGTCCTAAAGTGTCATGTGACACCTAAAAAGTCTACTCTGGGTACTACTCCTTTAATGGAAAAGCTGGGAAGAATAAAAAGGTACCTTAGTAATCTTCATGCTTGAAACCAATAAGTTTCAGGTTTACAATCCCCCTCTATAATATTCCCCTCTCCACTCTCTTATTATTTTGAATAAGTCGTCCATTGAACTAGAAGGCTACTGCGGCATTATAGAGAGATGTTTGAGGTCTCATTGAGAAGCAAATTTTAATTTCAACGTGCTTTTCTAAAATTTTTCTTGAAAGCACCATCACAAGGTGCCATATGATACCAAAGTGGTAGTTTTTGGTGCCATAAATGGAGTGAGAAAGCTAGGAAGTTTGAACAGGTTATCGTTATAATGTACTTGTTCAAAAACCTGATTCATGAGCTTGGGAATCCTCCCTCCTGTAAACTCCGGTCCCCATCTCCCTAGTGATGGTGTAAATCATGGGCTAACTAGCAGAGGAGGGAGGTTGTTGAAACATTGTAGAGAGATATTTCATGGCTCATTTTAAAAATCTTCATCATATCTACAAGTTCTTTGTAATTCTATCTCGATAGCTCTATCTTAAAAATCCATATTGCATTAAAATAGGTATTTTTCGGTGCAACCTCAAAAGTCAAAATGCTGGGAAGCATGAACAAGTCACCATACAGGTCTGTATGGTCAAAAACCAATAACCAAAGATAAACCTTCTCAACTTTTTAGCGCTACCCAATAATAGCCTCGTAAAGAGCAAACCACTTGACCAAAAGTATAAAAACGTGCTTTGAAAAAAGATAAAACATAATGTCCTTCCATTTTCTAAAATTTGCATAAAAATTTCACGGTATTGTGTAGATTTACCAAAATAATATTTATATATATACATAAAACTAAATTTTGAGAAGTTAGAGTAGAGCCTGAGATCCCTTACTCTGACAAAACAAACCCGCAATTAAAAATTGACTTCTCTTGTCAAATCCAGACGGAGACGAGGATCAACCGTCAAATTAATCTGCAGAGTCAGTTATTTTTGTTTCGGATAGGCAATAGTAAATACAAATGGGTTAGTAATGACTTTTCGTGAGATTATTCACCAGTTGGCCTCTTCTAAAGGAAACACGGTATACAAATTAAAGCAGTACTAAAAGACTCCTCATCTTATGCTATTTCCAAATACCAAAGTCACTTTTCTGCTAACCCCGTCCCCCTTGATAAGGCCCTGTTAATTTATTTTCTCTTTGATTGATCTTGCGATGTGTCATAGGTTCTATATTTAAATGGATTTTAAAGCTTCGATTGGATGGAATTTAGTTTCGCTAGAGATAGAGCAATAGAATAGTAAAAATAAATGTCAACTAAGTAAACCTATCTAGTATATAAATGTCAACAATCTCTCGTGTTTAGAAGCGTTTATACTTTAAATTTCAACTGCATTTCATCTCAGCACCACAACGATAATAGTTATCGTACTGACCACTTCTCTTAAATTTAAGCTCTAGTACTAAAAGAGTTTGTATAAAACCTTACTTATTCAGAATAACGAAATATACTGGCTACCAGACGTGAAAATTTTTAATTTATCTTTAATTAAATATCAGCTGATTTTCGGCCTTCTAATATTACAGTCGTTTCTACTACTGCAAAGTGCATAGCCTGGACACATTAAATATTGGTAAACTCTATGTAAATAATCGCCATTTGCTTTTTTAATCTAAAATGAGCATCATTGTTGAAACAATCCTCAAAACCCTAAAAAAAAACAGTGTTTCGCTAAGGGAAACTTAGTATTCTGGTTGCCCTTCAATAGTGAAAAATGCTGGTGACAAGGTAATAAGCAGCTTCTGTCAGGATGAGTTTGGGATAATCTCCAGGAAAATTTTTAGATTTATTAGGAGGGATTTCCATTTTAATAAAATATTCTTCAGTTATAAGTTATAATTTTATTTTTAAGTTTATTAATCACATTGTCAAACAAATAAATAAATGAAACAACACTTTCACGCTGGAGAAAACCTATGGTTTGCCGTCGTGCGAAAGTCCCCGTAACTACTTACCTATTAAATCGACTATTTACTTCAACCTCAACTATTTAATTAAAACTATTGTAAATAAACCAAAAAAAATATGACCTATATATGTGAAAAAAAGATAAATAAGTGAATAAAAAATAATAAAACATAAATAAAAAAAATAATAAAAAAGTCCAGTCTCCGTCACTCTTCAATACTGACCTACTTCTCCCCTCTCCCACCTACACCACTCCAGCTCCTCTTCCCTCCCTACCCAACCTGCCAATCATAATAAAATTCAGCAAATTCCTCTATCTTTTAAATTATTTTTAAACTGATATAGGTGTTCCGCCGCCCTTATGCTCAATGATAGCTTCTTCCATACAGATGGATCCAGGAGTTTCAAACAGTTCGTGGTAACGAACTGTAGTAAGGAGCGACCCGGCTCAATAGTAACCAAAACTCTAAAAAATGGAATTTTGATACCAATACCTACATCAAAAGAATCGCATTTTAACGCTGATTTTAAATATATAAGTTTTATCAAGTTTAGTCTTACCCAGCAAAAGTTACGAGCCTGAAAAAATTTGCGTAATTTTAGAAAATAGGGGGAAACTTTTACTGTTTTAAAAAGAAGAATTGAGAGACAGAGTCAAACTTTAGCGTAAAGAGCGGGGCGTTGATGAGGAAGCAGCTTTTTTCATATACGAAGCAATTTCTGTTCGTTTTAAGTTTTAATGTCGCTCCTTACTTTCAGTTAAAAAAACTCGTTTTTTTTATTTAATCATTGAAAGTGAAGACCTGGTACCACGACGCAAACCTACAACTATATTATCACTTTGCCTTGTTCCATAATTATGCAGGTCACCATTAATTTGGTAAAAATCTTAAAAGCATCAGGGTTTAAAAAATTCTGACACTGAAACACAAATACTGCAGCTTGGTAATCTCTTATCTGACCGACATTAAGGTGCTTCAGGGACCTAAACAAGCACATGTGTCATTTACATCCTGGACATACCTTTGGAACTATCTTTACATATAGCTTTACAACTATCTCTAAGTATAACTTTGGAACTATCTTTAAAGAAAATAACGCATTTAAGGAAATAATATGATTTTCGGAGTTACGCCGCACTTTGTAAAGTAAGAATTTCGTTGATTCGGTGTCCTCTATTAATTTTTCTTTTTACTTTTTCATTGGGCTATAATCTAAAACCATCAAGGTGGTATTGTCAGAAAAGCAACCTTGATATTTGAAAATAGCATAATATATTGAATCCAAAGGCACTACTTTTATTTTTATTGCCTGTTTCCTTCAGAAGAGGCAAACCAGTGATTATTTACCGTTTCTGCTTTTCGCAATTCTAGAAGTTCATAACTCTTCGCAACCTTGCAGCAGAAAAATTGCAATAACAAGAACTCTAATTTCTGTAAATTTTATTTGCTACACAACTTGAACTTCATTGTATTTCATGAATTTTTATGTATTTCATTTAAAATATTTCATAAATACTATTAAATTTTTTATCTGTTGAGAAATTAACAAGGATAATATACCCTACGATATTTATCAGACAAAGCTGTAAATATTTTAAAGGGGTAGTTTCAGGGAGATGTGCATTAAAGCTCGCTTTTAATGCCGTGTTTGAATAAAAAACGTTAGCATCTATAATTTCTTTGCCTAGATTATGACAAAGATCATTTAATAAGGTTTATTTCTTATATTTTCTTAACACCTAATAACGAACAAAGACTAATGTTTCAACAGTCTTTCTGACAAGAGTAAAGAACAAGTCAGGGAGAAAACGAGCGAAAATTAGTTCTCCGTAGCTTAAACATTAATTTTTGAAAGATTGCTTCGAATAAAATGGCTCTTGAAATTAGTGTAGTTTAACACAAATTTAATTCCAACAAAGCCTCAATTGAGATCAGCTTTCAGAGAAGTGCTAGTTTTTTTATTTTTTTTACAAATTTAGGGAAATACTACGTGTCAGTTTATATAAATCAAATTGAAGGAGTCGATTTTTGGAAAGGACAAGGAAGATGAAACTCGGGTGGAAAAATTGCTGAGAATCGTTGTTTTATTAGTATTAAGAAACAGTATAGCCATAATAGACACAGGGCTCTCCTCCTTAGTTTTGCACTAAAGCTTGCCTAAATTACAGACTCGGGTAAATTACCGACAGGTAAATTACGCCTGAGGCCTGCTCTACTTAAATGTGAGATGAAACTACAGAGGATACAAGTAGTAAAGTCATAATAGACCCAAGGTTTGGATCCTTATCTGGGCTCTAAAACTTGCCCATATTACATACTCTGCGTCTGAGCATTGCTGTACTTAAATGTCAGAGGAAACTAAGGAAGATACATCTCGTTTGTATGTTTCCATGAGAATTGTTTGCGTATCGTTGGGAGGCCCTAGCAACCATCCAGAGCAGCAAGATTCAAAATAAGGCTGGATTTTCAAGGTAATTAATATTAGTAAGAATGTAGAATTCAGAGAAAGAACAGTTAGAATATATACATTATACAGATTGTAAAACTTATTTGGGCACTAAAGATTGCCTATACTAAACTAGAGCAATTGACCTACTTACATAATCATACTTCAAGAGATAATTCATTAGTAATAATCCAACGGACATCTCTCTCAAACTTTGGAAAATACCTAACTCATCTATTTCGGACTCTAGTATACAATTTTTGAGTGGGTCTGAGCGGGTGGTTTTCTTGTTTCAGTGGAGTTTTACAAAAAATTCAGCTCATCCCTTTCAGACTTCGGTTAAACCCCTTTTAAGGTATCTTAGATTCTAATATATCCCTATATGAACCCGCTAGTAGTATTTATGTCTCTGAAAATTCCTTTCCTTACATCTCCGATTTTTTAATAAGCATCCTAGACGTTCGACTCTCTAACTTACGCTAAAAAATAATGGAAACATAATAAAGTAATACACAAAATAATTCTACTGAAATAAAAACATGTAAAATATTATCATAAACATAAAAATGAAGGGAAAACTATTATTCTAATAGGAAAAATCTCGATCAACATATCTATATCATCTTCATTTCTCATTTCAAAAATATCGCCAATGAATTTTTTGTTCCATGTATGTTTTACGTTGTTTAAAGAAATAAAAACAAGATGAAAAAATTCTAAGTAGAAAACAAAAAATTTAAAGATAAAAAAATTAAAGTTAAAAAATGAAGTACGAAAAAAGAGGGACAACATCGGGGGAGGGGTTTTGGTCCCCTTGAAGGTAGGACATGGATGAGCATAAGTTCCCTCTAATAAATGTCATAGCAATTGATTCATTGGGGAACATAACTTTATCGATTTGCTCTACTCAAGCGCGTGATAAGACCAGTTTTATTCAATCTGAAGTGAGAAAAAAAAATTCATAGAATTAAAATAATCAAAACACGTATTTCAGTTAATCATATCCGGACAGGTATTCGAAAACGAGATACCCGTTGGATTATGCTAATGAATTATCTCTTGTAGTATGATTATGTATGTAGGTCGATGCTCTAGTTTAATATAGGCAATTTTTAGTGCTCAAGCAAGTTGTACAATCTGTAAAAATCGTATATCCAAACTGTTCTCTCTCTCTCTGAATTCTAATTTCCTTTTAATATGAATAACCTCAAAAATTCAGCCTTATATTGGATCTGGTTTCAATGGATGGTTGCTAGGGCCTCATAGCTATATGCAAATGAGATTATAAAGGAAGTAAGCAAAAGAGATGTATCCCCCGTAGCTTCATCTGGCATTTAAGTAGAGCATGCCTCAGACGTAGAGTCTGTAGAATAGGCAAGCTTTAGTGCCCAAATAAGGATATAAGCCCTGTGTCTGTTATGGCTATACTACTTCAAAAATCTGGTGCAGTTTATTTGTGTGGCTATAACCCATCTTGAGGGTGTTATGCGATGACTTTGTTTGTCTGTTTATGTTAGCGTTTTTGAACGGTTTTCTGGACTTTAATCACTTTTGAACAAAAGTTTAAACTGGATCCGTTCATTGTATTTGTATCTTTTTTGTGTGTGGCCATGACCCTGAGGGTTTTCTTCTCAGATACATTATTGCAGACATATGTTGTGTAAACTGCAAAGCAATAATTTTTGTTTGGAAGAACATCATTTTTAAAATTATTTCAAAGAAAGGCGAATAAATCGTGTTAGTGAAAACCATTTATATAAGCAGGCTATACTGACCGCAAGGGAAAGAATTCATGCCCAATCCAATTTTTGAACGATCTTTCACTCCCACTCGTGACTTGTAGTTTTTGTCAGCCGTTTTGTGCTTCCTTTTTGGGTAGTTTCAAAAGGTTAGATTTTTTCTATTGCACCGAGGACGGGTTGGTGGAGGTCTTTGCCAAAATTTTGCTTTATATTTTCGTTTTATTTATTTGTTTAAGGTATTGGTGTTTGTGTGATTGATTTTGTGTTTCTTGGTTAATTTTCTTCCTTCTTTGTTGTTCATCGTATGTCTCATATAGCTAATGTTGTCTTCAATTCAGACAAAAATTACATCTTTCACTGTAAGATCCAATGATAATTATAATTTATGCATGGTTAAGCAGAAAGATAAATGTAAATCTCTTGCAAGAATATCAAAATTGTGTATCTGTAATATCTCTGAAGACTAAGTGTATTAAGTTGAAAGTTTTAGATAGTTTTAGAAGGGAAATTTGACACATATTCTTATGTTTCCTCAAACGTTTTCCCTATCCCACTGATAATGCATCTTTAATTTTAAAGAGAAGCATTTATTGTCTACCGCTGTTCCTTGCTTTTAATGTAGCCTTATTTCTCGTGAATTACATGATAAATGGTACACGTGGAAATGCATGGGATAATCGTAACACGGACAACCATAATTAGAGGTAATATTCGTTACCAACCACATCTTAAAAACAAGTCAAGAATATCAAATGGAAAGGAATGACGGCCTATTACACCTTCTAATGTGGTTTGTCGCAAATGTTGACTGAAAACACAAACTGTTTGAAGATATCTCCAGGCATCCATTGTCCAAATTATTTTATTTCAAGAAACAGGCTTTAATGATTGCGCCATTAGTAGACGCTAAACCAAGAGTAGCCAAAGAGAAAAAGCAAAATCAGTGTTCTGACAAAAACAGTGTTCTAGAAAGGGTGATTATAACTTCGGAGGGGGCTCATTGGATTGATAATTTGAAGTTCTAATGCGCTTTTTAAGATTCAGAGTGATCGGGGGTGTATACCCCCCTAGACCTCGTGTTTTCCCGAAATACACCTGATAGATATTTTGAGACGCCCATTTGTTCTCGTAGAAACTTCAAAAACAGCTCATTCGATTGTATATTGAAAGGACCAGTGCCCTTTTTAATATAAGTCTTAAAAAGAATTTTAAAAAGAGCACTAAAACTTCTAATTACCTATTCAATGAGCCCTCTCAGAAATTAGGTACGATCACCATTTCTATATATACCTTATATGCTCCCAGGAAATAACTAACAACTCATGCCCTGAGAGCTGAGTTGGGGTTGTCATCCTGAAATAATTTCCGGAGCTTTCAATTATGTTCATCAAAATAGCTATCTCAAATTTTATTGGATGTGTTTGGGGGAATGGTTGGCATGGGAGGGGTTTTAGTTGCCCTCCAATCAATTTCTACTGTTAAAAATGGCCCTATCAAGTTCCAATCGAATGAACCTTTTTTGAAGTTTCTACGACAACAAATGGTCATCTCAAAATTTCTACCCGATGTATTTCAGGAAACTTCGAGGTGTCGGGGGAGGGGGGAGTATCCACCCTCTGATCACTCTTAACCTTAAAAAGGTACTAGGACTGAGACCTTCCTGATAGATAAGACCTTAACCATTCTAGTGGGACTGCACTCCAAATAAAGATAGTTTAGACAAAAGAACAGAGTGGTCATCCATATCAAAGGCATTTGAAAAGTAAAAAAATAGACCCAAAACATACAAGCCCTTGTCTAGATGAACACGCACAAAATCTGTTGCATCTTAAAGTGCATACAAGGCAGAGAAAGTGGGACGAAAACCATACTGATGGTTTTCATCTGCATCAGATGAAAACCATCTCTCTGTTGCATCAGAAAGTGTATACAAGGTAGAGAAAGTGGGACGGAAACCATACTGATGGTTAGTTATGAGAGAGTTTCCTCTAGTCGTACTAGTACTAAATACGAATGAAGAGAGTTTACGATACTCTACTTTTTCAACAACCTTAGAGATGACGGGAAGAAGAGAGGTAGGTCTATAGTTTGAAATTAGAGATGTATCACCTTTTTTACGCAAAGGAGCAACAGTAGCAACTATAAATAAATGAGAAAAAACACCAGAAGAAAGAGAGAGGTTAGATATGTGTGAAATCGGGTTAGAAATAAACCGACCAATTTTTTCAAGACATTATCACTCAAACCAAAACTATCAGCTGAACGCCTGCTTGGAAGTTGAGATATCTCAGTACCATTGCACGGGGAAAGAAAAAATTACTTTTCTGCGAAGGGAACACTACTTACTCTACCTTGGGTAAAATAAGAACTGAATGAAGTGTGGTGAAACACGAATTGAAGGTACTCGCTGAAGATATTTTTTCCACAATGGATTCATCAGTTTCCCTATAAAGACACGGAAAACTGTTCGAGTTTCGCGCGGGAAAGAGCTTCATTAACTACAGTCCAAACCTTGGGTTAATTCCCTTTACACTCATGAATTCGATGCGAAATATACATCTTTTTTGCTGCACGAACTGAAGAAGTGAGCACATTTTTATAATGTTTATATTTCAAAAGATTATCTTCATGTCTTACTTTTACATGCAGCTTTGAACAAATACGTCTTCATGTGTCTTGCATGGATTAGACCTCTAGACATCCACGTGCATTTGGGTGTAGGATTCCTTCACTTCTTTCTAAGAGGAAAAATGCTTATTCAACAGGGCTCCCATACGACACAAAAATAAACTATTTGCACATTCAACATCATTAGTTTCAAGAACACTAGACCAATCATGGCTTTGAAGACTATGTATTAAGTTGGAAATTTCTTTACCTGTAAAAGTTCTAAAAGAAAACTCATCTTTCTCATCCAGATTGATCTATGTTTTAGGTACAAATAGTGATAGATAAATAGGGAAGTGATCATGAAGATTAGTGAAAACAAAACCAAAAGTGAGCCTCAATTAGGAGAACGAAAAATGAAAATACTATCTATTAAAGTGGCAGAATTTCTTGTAGAATTAACACAAGAAGGAAAAAAATTGAAGGAAGTATCCCAGAAATAGAAAATCCATCAAAAAGATGGTCATACATCAAAAAGAAGCATAGCAATCTGCTCATTAGTAAATTCAGCTCCAAGGAACTGTATGAAGCAGTCTGATCACATCTCTTTGGTACTGGGAGGTCTAGAGCTCTGTTTTGAGGTATCATCCATGATTTAGGCTAAAGTGACCTCCAATTAAACTAGGCTAATCATGCTACAAGCCAACAAAACAGCAAAAGACAAGGGATCATCTGGCTGGCGCAAGCAGTTATCAGGAGGACCATATTATTGCTAGGCGGAGATGTAGACATAAACAGAAAAATAAAAGAACTGTACCTGGGAGGTCATCAATTGAACCCATGGGGCTGAGGCTGCTAGGGTTGCCTACCTTTTGCAATGGACTGGTAGGCAGGCTAAATCAGTTTTTCAGACAAAGTCAGTTTAATGACTTGGTTAATGATGCCATGTATTGAACTTAAAAAAATTATATAAATTCAAGTGTGCCTCTTAAGTTATCAGCCCTACTCATTTTAATTTCTGCTCGTTTTGAGTTTGACTCGTATTTATTTTAGTTTCTGTCAGTTTTGAGTTTCATTTATTTATTGAAAGTGATATGTGATAGTTTTATTCTTGGAAGATTATCTGACTTTATTTTTGCCTATTATTGGCTTAATGGAGCTCTTTGCTTTTCTTTAGAAAATTTGTCTTGGGGAAAAATTTTTTTGAATTAATTTCATCCAAAAGCACTGTAATATAACTAATAATAACTACTATACTATTAACTATTACGTATCGCGCCACCCCAACAGCTAGTCTATATATATAAAAATAAGTTGTCTGTGTGTGTCATGTTTTCGACTGACGAAATTACAGACCGGGACATCGGGACACAAATGAGGACCGGGACATAGGGAATATAAATGACAACCGTGACACTCAAAGAGAAAGCGACCGGGACACAAGGAATGTTCGATTAGCAATCACCATCAACAAAGCACCGGGACACAAATGACGACCGGGACAGAGGGAATATAAATGACGACCAGGACACTCAAAGAGAAATTACAGACCGGGACACCGGAACACAAATGACTACCGGGACAAAAATGACGACCGGGACACAGGGAATATAAATGACGACCACAACACTCAAAGAGAAATTACAGACTGGGACATCGGGACACAAATGACGACCGGGAAACAGGGAAACAACAACAACAGGGACGCCGGGGGGCACAGGGGGATATATAAATGACGACGGGGACACCGGGAATGTTCGATTAGCAATCACCATCAACAAAGCTCAAGGGCAATCATTAGAATAATGAGGTATAGATCTGAATACAGATAGTTTTTCCCATGGACAATTATATGTTTGACGACCGGGACACTCAAAGAGAAAGCGACCGGGACACAAGGAATGTTCGATTAGCAATCACCATCAACAAAGCACCGGGACACAAATGACACAGGGAATATAAATGACGACCAGGACACTCAAAGAGAAATTACAGACCTGGACACCGGAACACAAATGACGACCGGGACAAAAATGACGACCGGGACACCGGGACACAGGGAATATAAATGACGACCGCGACACTCAAAGAGAAATTACAGACTGGGACACCGGGACACAAATGACGACCGGGACACAAGGAAACAACAACAACGGGGACCCCGGGGGGCACAGGAGGATATATAAATGACGACGGGGACACAGGGAATGTTCGATTAGCAATCACCATCAACAAAGCTCAAGGGCAATCATTAGAATAATGAGGTATAGATCTGACAAAAATGACGACCGGGACACAGGGAATATAAAGGACGACCGCGACACTCAAAGAGAAATTACAGACTGGGACACCGGGACACAAATGACGACCGGGACACAGGGAAACAACAACAACGGGGACGCCGGGGCACAGGGGGATATATAAATGACAACGGGGACACAGGGAATAAGTTCGATTAGCAATCGCCATCTACAAAGCTGAAGGGCAATCATTAGAATAATGAGGGATAGATCTGAATACAGATTGTTTTTCCCATGGACAATTATATGTTTCATGTTCAAGAGTCGGTAAACCTGACAATCTATTTATATGCACAGACAATGGGAGAGCCAAGAATGTTGTATATTCGCAAATTTTACGTAGTATATATATATATATATATATATATATATATATATATATATATATATATATATATATATATATATATATATATATATATATATATATATATATATATATATATATATATATATATATATATATATATATATATATATATATATATATATATATATATATATATATATATATATATATATATATATATATATATATATATATATATATATATATATATATATAGGGACACAGGGACACAACTACAATGGCGCGTAACTAATATGGCGCGTATCGACTTACGCGCGGGGGGGGGGCTTGGGGGGCGTGAAGTGCCCCCACCAACTAGGTGTTTGGGTATATATATATATATATATATATATATATATATATATATATATATATATATGTGTATATATATATATATATATATATATATATATATATATATATATATATATATATATATATATATATATATATATATATATATATATATATATATATATATATATATATATATATATATATATATATATATATATATATATATATATATATATATATATATATATATATATATATATATATATATACAGCCAAGAATGTTGTATATTCGCAAGTTTTACGTAGTATATATATATATATATATATATATATATATATATATATATATATATATATATATATATATATATATATATATATATATATATATATATATACTAGTATTCGAACACTTGTAAGTGATGTTGGCCGTTGTTGTCAAGCAAAATTCTCCAACTAATATTTACATTCAGATAAAGGGAAAATATTCTTTAGATTTCCTAAATGACATGAGCATAGTATGTGAAGATTCTTACAAAGGTTAAAGTTTAGTTTGATTGCAAATTCTGTAGTTTTCTTTTACGCTTTTTGAACTCTAAGGTTTGCCAATTTTTCAAACGTGCAGATATTTTATCAACTTTGACAGGAAGTAAATATTCAGCTATTTATACATGATTTTCTTTTGTTTTCAGAAGTCAAACTTATCAAGACCACTTTGAATATTTTCATTTTTTATTTTTAGCGCTTGATTAACTTAGGCTTAAATAACTATAATAATAATCTAGATTAAAAATCTGATAAAGGTCTGACAGATAAAGATCTAATCTAGAAGGTGAAGAAAGAAAGTATTTTGCCAGGAAATTGCTAAAATTATGAACAAAAAATAATTAACTTGATTAACTAAGCCTTTTACAACTAAGAATATAATTTTGATTAAGCCTGATAAAGATATGACAGATCTAATTTAGCTTTGCCAGCAATTACTAATCAATCTTTACTGAAGCTAATCAACGCAGTCCATTTTGAAATTCACTCGCAATTATTCTATCGCTTTCTGTTTATGCTTTCGGACAATTTTGTAGCACATTGTAACAACAGTTTTAGTATAGAACTTCGGATCAGTGGGCAGGGAAAAAATAATTAAAATAAATGGACTTGAATATTTGCATTACTTCTGGCCCTCGAAATGCCTGGAATAATCCTTACCACATCATATTACGGACTTGGATATAGATGAATTTTAACCGACGATTTCATAATAAGAATATTATTGAATTAAATTTTATTTTAACTACTTTTTCGTTTAAATAAATACATTTTAAGATCAGTTATTAACAAAGAGTATTCTGATTCGTTGTTTAGAAAAGAAACAAACAGAACTACAAGGATTATTGCAGCCAGACTTGTTTCTGTTTGAGGCTCCCTTGGTTCTAAAATATCAAATAAATAAAAATTTATTTTAACTGAAAATAAGGAGCCGAACTCAAACTTAAGAATAACAGAACCTATTTTATATATGTGGGGGTCTGCCCCCTCCTTAATACTTCGCTCTTCGCGCTGAAGATTTTTGCTGCTTTAAAAAAATCTTATTTTTCAAATTAAAAGGCACTTGTGTTTCATGAGTCTCTCTTAAATAACTGGGACAACAAGTCAAATTTTAGCGTAAAAAGCATGGTCTTGAACAGGTGGCGACCCCCATCACCATGGTAAATTTATCTCCACGATAACATCTGCCATGATAATTTCTAATTGGTAATTGTCTCCCACGTCAAATATCCCAAACGAAACTTTCCCTTGGGAAATTATATCCTTACTGAAAATCCCCCCTTGGAAAAGTCCTGCGTAAAATTTTATACGGACAATTCTTTTTGCCTTTTTTCGTTTGAAAAAGACTTGTTTTTATTTAATTTCCAATCGTTTTTCATACCATGCCGGAAATCTCCCTCAATGGACAATTTATCCTGCAAAAAAAAAATCCTGTATGGAGAATTCCTCCTGTAGAAGCTTCCACCCTACATGGAAAAATCCCTCCCCAAAAAATCTTTTCTCGCTTAAAATTTCCCGAGGCAATTCCCTCGGATAATGTGCGCGTGTAAAATTGAATCGCCGATGAGAAATTAAAAGAAAAAAAAAGAAGTTCGAATAGAAATTCTGGAAAATCCCTTCGTATGAAATGAATCCCGAGAAATGTCAACCCCCGAAACTTTCCTCAGCACTAAAACTTCTCCTAGTGTAAAACACCCCGGAAAATCCCCTCCCCTCGAAAAATGTCTCTTAACATTCAAAAATCAAATACTATACGTAAACAATGGGCAAATTCATAATTCAGAGCCCTTTCTCTAGACGCTGTTGGAGGTTTTGTCATACCAGGAGGCAGAATTACTTGGACTTTCAACTATTTTGAGCGAAATTGCTGGCTTAGAATTTACATCTGATGACTTTGGAGGAAAGGGGGTGTAGAAGTGAGTTTTTTACCCTCAAATTTCTTTGGTCACTTCAAAAGGGCACTAGAACTTTTTATTTCTATTGGAATGAGCCATCCCCTGATCTTTTAGTACCATTGATTGGTACGATTACACCTGAGGGAAAAAAGAAAGAAAACAAACAAACAAATAAACACGAATCCATCATGTTTCTTCTGGCGAAAATACAAAATTCCGCAATTTTGCTGATGAGAGCTTCATACTCCACAATAGGGTTTTTTGATACGCTGAATATAACTGTGCAATTTTTATTACTATCTCTTGAAGTTTAGGGGATTTCGTCCGTTTTTTTTTTTTAATTCACACAGATTTTCACAGGCTTGTAGCTTGTGATGGGTCAAGCCCTCGATCAAGATCGATGAATTTCATATATTCAGAATCAGAATAAAAAACCAATTCTTTTGATTCATCTATAGTTACCACAATTCGGATTTTTAGAGTTTAGTTACTATTGGACCGATTTGCTCCTAACGAACGTAGAGTTCGTTACCTCTCATCGCTTGCTTAAGGTCTGTTCGATGGATTGAAATTTCGAGCAGATCAGCATGAAAAATAAATGAAAATTTTGACCTAAGAATCTATACAAGCAAATTATTCTTGAAACATTTATGGTCCTTGATAAGCTTCCCTTGGTCACCCAAGTCTAATTAAGAACTAATTGATCTCCCAGACCCATAACTCCCATAAAACTTCAGCTTAGTCACCCAAACTGCTACTCTATACCCTTAGACGTACCCAAGATATTACAGATATGTTCTTTTGATAACTTGAATGCATATAATGTCTACACATTTAGTTCAGCATGTGATAAAAGTTTCAACCCTCAGTTTACCCAGAAATATTGCAGATACACACATTTGAAAAAACAGATACACAGAGTCTATTTTGATTTAGCTCAACATCCCCGACAGTTTCAACTAAGCACCCTAAGCCCTTTCTGATTCATTTAAGACACGCTTCTTTGACAACCTTAATTCACAGAGTTTATTTTGGTTTAGTTCAAAATCCTCTTTCATAGTAACTTAAAAGTTTCAACTTAATACCCTTAGTAGTTCCTGAGATTTTCCGGATACGTCTTTTTCACAACTTGGATGCATAGAGTGCCTTTTGATTTAGTACTACATCACCCTTAAAATGTTCTTACATTTCAACTTAATAACGTTATTCATTCTTGATATATTCTAGATAAGCCATTTTGATAAACCGGATCATCTATTGTTTTTTTATTTAGCTCAACAGCCCCTTTAACTTTCCCAGAAAGTTTCGTTTATTTTTACAGTTAGCCTTTTCAGTCACTTCAAGCAATTAAATAAAAGAGAAACAAGTTTTTTTTAAACTGAAAGTAAAGAGCGACATTAAAACTTAAAACGAACAGAAATTACTTCGTATATGAAAGGGGCTGCTTCCCCGCTCTTTACGCTAAAGTTTGACTCTTTCTCTCAACTCGACTTTTTAAAACAGTAAAAATCTTTAGCGTACAGAGCGGGACGTTAATGAGGAAGCAGCCCCTTTCATATACGAAGTAATTTCCGTTCGTTTTAAGATTTAATGTCGCTCCTTACTTTCAGTTAAAAAAATTTGTTGTTTTTTTACTAATTTCTGAACATTTTTGAATCAATGCATGTTTTGATTTTGGCTCTCCGCAGATGAATAATTAAAAAGAAATTTGTATATTATTTTTTTGTCTAAATAGCTTTCTCATAGCTTTGATCGAATAATTTTGAGAAAAAAGAGCGGGGGAGGAGGCTTAGTTGCCCTCCGATTTTTTGGTTACTCAAAAAGGCAACTAGAAATTTTAATTTCTTACGAATGTTTTTATTAGTAAAAGATATACGTAAATTAAAAATTAGCTTACGTAACGAACTTTTGTATTCTCATGTTTTTATTACGTATATGAGGGGGGCTCACTCCCTTGTCAGTACCTCGCTCTTTGCACTAAAGCTTAAATTTTGTCCCAATTCCTTAAGAATGACCCCTGAATCACGAAAGCCGTAGAATAAATATTTGAAATTACTAAAAATACTTTAGGGTAAAGAGCGAGGTATTAGGAGGAGATGAGCACCTCATATGTGTAATAATTTCTGTTCGTTTTAAGTTTTAATGCTGCTCCTTACTTCCAGCTGAAGAAACCTTTTCATATTTTTTCAAAAACCTTTTCATTTTTTCATTTTTATTTAGACAATGCTAGCAAACCCTGCGCTCCCTTCATGGAAATTTTCTTCCCCCATGACAAATTCCGCGATGGAAAGCTCCCCCAACATATCTCTCTCTTCTCAGCCCCTCCCCCAACCAAAAATCTCCCTGAAAAAGTATGTACAGTTCCCAATAACCATTACTATATGTATATACTTGTATATGTAACCATTACTATACTGGTCAAAGTTTGTAACTTGTAGCCCCTCCCACGGGGACTCTGGGGGAGTAAGTCGTCCCCGAAGACATAGTTATAAGGTTTTTCGACTACACTGAATAAAATGACTATCTCATAATTTTGGTCCGGCGACTTTGGAAAAATAATTAGTGTGGGAGGGGGCCTCGGTGAACTCCAATTTTTTGGTCACTTAAAAAGGGAACTAGAACTTTTCATTTCCGTTAAAATGAGCCCTCTAGAAACATTCTGGGACCTCTGGGTCGATACGATCACCACTGAGGAAAAAAACAACAAAAAAACAAACAAACAAATAAACACGCATCCGTGATCTGCCTTCTGGCAAAAAGTACAAGATTCCATATTTTTGTAGATAGGAGCTTGAAACTTCTACAATAGGGTTCTATGATATGCTGAATCGGATGGTGTGATTTTCGTTAGGATTCGGTGACTTTTAGGTGGTGTTTCCCCCTATTTTCTAAAACAAGACAAATTTTCTCAGGCTCGTAACTTTTGATGGGTAAAATAAAACTTGATGAGACATATATATTTAAAATCAGCATTAAAATTCGATTCATTTGATGTAGCTATTGGTATCAAAATTCAATTTTTTAGAGTCTTGGTTACTATTGAGCCGGGTTGCTCCCAGTTCGTTACCACGAACTGTTTGATTGGATCTAACAAGCAATTGTTCCCAATAGTAAAATCTCTGTGTAAACAATGGACAAGCTGTATGATTACAGCCCTTACTTCAGGGATGCCGGGGTTCATATCATCCCGGAGGCATAGTTATTAGATGTTTGGACTATTTGGAAAAAAAGCCATAGGGAGAAGCCATATAGCTAAATAGGGCATTTTAGAGGGGGATTCTCTCCAATAACTTTTGACTCTTAAAAATAGCAATAGAGCTTTAAAATTAAATTTGAAGGAGCCCACTTCAAGGTGTCTATGAACTTTCCTTTGGCATCAAATGGCTTTAGCAAAGGAAGAAAAAATTGAAGCCATGTCACTCTGTATTTAGGTAGCACTACTGCGCTAACTATCGATATTTCGTAGAATATCGATATCGAATAGCACTACTGCGCTAACTAATAGCACTACTGCGCTAACTATCGATATTTCGTAGAATATCGATATCGAATATCGAATAGTCCTTTTTATACTGAAGAACATATTTTCAGTCAGTTTGGGGAAGGAATGAATACACAACCTCTCTTCCCCCATATATGGAAAAATATAGCGTTAAATATAATTATCAGTCATAAAAGGAATCTCTTACTACTCCACATTTTCACTTTTGTCAAACTCATACCCTCTACTTCTCTTCATAAGAAGCGGTGATTTTATTCAACAAAATAATTATTTTGAATCCAGAACTGGAAATTTTAATATCACATACAAATTTTAAGACACATCGACTTTCTCTATCCAATTGATCCTTAACGGATTTTAATTTGCGTTCTCGGCATATTGTTTGAATTCATTTGCTTAAAAAGGCAGAATTTAACTGTGAGGGAAGCGATTGTAATTGGAGTACTTCATCCTTGACAGGGCATGAGCGTAGGAGAATAATTGTCATTCTTGTGTCTGATGAGTTGACCCGTTATCGTGTTTTCTAAAATGATTACATTTCTTACTTTACTAATTTTTATAAATTGAATAAAGAGGTTTTGTTCTTTATGTTAGCAAATTGCATCACTTTCTGTTGTTATGTCAAATATCATTTTGCAAGTGTCACTGTTGTTATTTTGGTGAGAAAAAATAACTATCTTCACAATGTCATCATATTTCCAACCATCTGAAAGAATGGTAAAAAAAAAAAAAAACATTGGCCAAGAAGAGTATACAAGGTCTTGCTTTGATTCTCCCGACATGTACATCTTTGTACGACATGTGCGCTAATCTACAAGTTAGTATTAATCTACAAATTAAATTAATCTACAATTAAATTATAATTAATAATTAATCTACAATTAAATTAATTATTTTTTAGAGGGAGGGTAGGGTAGGGGTCTTTGGAGTGTGGTATAGGGCGATTTTTGGGGTTGTTGAGAGTTTTTTGTCGGGGGGGGTTGAATATTGTGTTGTTGATTTAAATGAGAGAGACTGATTTGAAGTTTGAGTTGATTATGGTTATGTTGTGATTTGTAATGGAATATACATTATTACTTGTCATTGCCGTACGTCTACAAATGCGCGGCAGCATTTCGCAGAAGATGTTTTTTGGTTTTGTATGTGAAGAAAAACAAATAAATAAAAAATGAAATAAAAATAAGGTTAGCCTTTTGAATACTTTTTCTTGTATTCTAAAACTTGATTTAGTCTATTTCAATGCGTTTGCTGTTTATAAACTTCAACATTTTATGTGCTTGAACGGTTTCAATGAACCTTTTCTGAGTGAACATTTTGCAATTGTCCCGGATCCGCTATCCGTGAGCTCCTTTGTGCTAGCTATATAATAGAAGCCAAGGGTTATCCTTGAGAACCGTCTAGCTAATGGTTTTGGAACATTCTTTTGGAAGTAGGGATATGTCAAGTACGACCTTTAGTTGCAAAAGCAACGACCTTTAGTTGCCAAAGTAACGACCTTTAGTTGCTAAAGCAAATAGCTGTCAATTCGAACGTGAGGAATAAGTGTTGCTGATTCAGACAAGAGGGAAAATGTCAAGTACAACCCTTTGTTGCCAAAGAAAACAGTGGCCAATTCAAACGCAATCTAGGAACGGCAAAGACTATCTTTTTAGATGGCTTCTGCTAATGAAAAAATGTTTTAGCCACTGGCAAATCAGAAATTTCAATCAATAATTAACAAAAATTCAAAGAAATAATAAAAGGTGAAAGGGCTTTTGCTCATTACCTCAAGTAAATGCAATGTTTTAACATCCCCTCAGCAACCGGAGATTAATTGGACATTAACGATTTAGTGCTTAGTTTGAAGCGCTTTGAATATTTTTGGTGACAGGTATGCTGAAGTATTTCTAATTATACTCAGGGATGCCAATAAAAAAATTCAGGTAACGGGGGGGGGGACAATGATGTTTCTATGTAATGAGGACATACATAAGGGCATTATCTAAAGTTAGTGGAGGGGATTTTGCTTTTTTCGATCCTTTCTAAGAAAATATCAAAACGCATCTCTTTCCAAATCTATAGGGGTATTCCCCCCTGCCCCCAGCAATTGGTATCCGTGCCATGATTACCTAATTTTCTACATAACTAAAGCCTGTAGCCGATTTATGTCTGCTTAAAGAAGTTTTAAATTGAGAAAAGTTTAAGTAGTTGAAAACTGAATATAAAAGAGGTATTGTATTTTCTTGTTAGTTTTAGCGTAAGAGTTTGCCTTATTGAATTGTCTGATAGCTTTTCAAACTCATTTATTAATTCGAATGTCAAAGGAAAAATATATTTCATCATTATATGACAGTTTCTATGGAAGAGCTCCTAGTATGACGTTACTTAGCATTTATCTCAGTTCATATTGCGGTATGGAAGGCAGAGGAAGAAACAAATTTCTAGACTTGAGAGGTGCTTCTTCAAAACAGTTTTGCAAGAAGATGCACCTTAAGCATGAAGTATGTTGATATGTCAATTTAAGTGCCTTTGGGCCAGCACAACAGCATTGTGCTTAAATGCATAACTACAGTTTTTGAAAAAAGTAGTTCATATGCTGCAATTCTTATCTTCTCTTTGCCTTATTACTCTTCAATGATATTCAATCTTACTCTTCGATATGTATTTGCCATTGCTCGATCCAGGGAGAGAGGACTAAGGAATGACCCACTTACTTGGATGCAACTGGTGCAACTTTTCACTTGCATTTATGTAAGCAGTCACATGAATTTGGTGACCATATCCTAGCTTGGCAACAGTTTTATTTTGTAGTGCTTTTTTATGACCATATGATTTCATCGAGCACAAATAGGAAAAATCATCAATTTTCTCATGAACTATTTTCAAGTCAGACAGAATACTCTATCTAAAATTTGTATACTATGGGGATTTTGGGAAGGCTAAGCAATTAAAAATAATGTCCTTACGTGATCCGGAACTGAAAATGTTTTTTGTATTTCTGGAAATAAAACAAATTTAACATTTTGGTGGAGACAAATAGCTGAATGAAAAATTTTGTTTCTTTAACTTGGAATATTAATCTTTCTTCGTTTATTCTAAGTAAATGTTACAACTGAGATAATTTGATTTTAAAAGAAATTAAAAGAAAGAATGTGTCCGGGATTGGATTTTATCTTTTTCCTTATGCATTAAATTCATTAATCAATAAAAAATTATACTATGAAAGTTTTTAACCATCAAAATTTTATACTATATTTATAACTATATTTGCAAAATACATACAAGTATTTAAGACTCTATGTCAACGAAGAGGATACTTTTGGTAGGGATTAGGGGCAGAAAATCGGTAACCAAAACGGTCTATCCTCAATTATTCCTTCCTAAAAACATACCTGTCGTCTAGAAACGTCTGTCATTTACCTTCAGACGTTTCTGACGTCAAACATGTCATCTAGAAACGTTTTACATCTATAGAAAGAAAAGTGCTCTTATAAATATTTGTGACCTACTCCATAATTGATTTTTGAGTGAGACACGACCGTTAGATCCTACTGAAACAATATTAAACAAAGATACTAATGTTGCTTTTTTATGTACCAAAGAAGCTGCACCATCCTCCACTATTTCTTGAAAAAAAAATGCAAGTATCTCTTTTTAAAAAAAAGTATTAAACAGTGCTGTATTAACAAGCTTGCTGCCAAGTTTTCACTCAAATATTGCTATTGGAAATAAAAAGCTTATGAACAAGTCATCTTGAAATAAGAAAATTTGAGTATATATATTTTTAAGACAGTAATAGCATCAGTTTGACAGTAATTATGAATTATCAGCAGTTTGAAAGTAACTATTAACAGTTTGAGAGTAATTTAGACAGCATTAGGCAGAAATGCATAAGTTACAATAAGTTTATGCCCCTTTTTAAAGAGGATCATATTCAGACAATAGCTCATTTTTGTAATCTCTTACGGTTTACTACATACTTACGAAAAAATACCAACACTAGTTGTAAGAGTTAATATCATTAGTTAAAATTAAAGTTACAAGTGGATGGTATTGGATGTGGTCCTAATGACCTCTCGTATGAGGCTATTGTCGATGTACTTATGATCATATTTGTTAGTATCAAACAGTTCGTGGTAGCAAACTGTTGTAGGGAGCGACCCGGCTTAATAGTAACCGAAACTTTAAAAAACGGAATTTTGATACCAATAGTTACATCAAAAGAATTTCGTTTTAATGCTGATTTTAAATATATAAGTTTTATCAAGTTTAGTCTTACTCATCAAAAGTTACAAGCCTGAGAAAATTTGCCTTATTTTAGAAAATAGGGGAAATCACCCTCTAAATGTCACAGAATCTTAACAAAAATTACACCACCAGATTCAGCGTATCAGAACCCTACTATAGAAGTTTGAAGCTCCTATCTACAAAAATGTGGAATTTTATATTTTTTGCCAGAAGACGGATCACGGATGCGTGTTTATTTGTTTTTTTGTTTGTTTTTTTCCAGAGGTGATCGTATTGATCCAGTGGTTCAAGAATGTCATGAGAGGCTCCATTCTAACGGAAATTAAAAATTATAGTGCCCTAACCAAAAAAATTGCAGGGCACCTAGGCCCCATTCCACACATATTTTTCCCAAAGCCACTGAATCAATATTTTGAGATAGCCGTTCTGTTCAGCTTAGTCGAAAACCTAATAACTAAGTCTTTGGGGACGACTTAATCCCCATCAGTCCCCGAGGGAGGGGCTGCAAGTTAAAACTTTGACCATTGTTTACACATAGTAATGGTTATTATGAAGTGTACAGACGTTTTCAGGGGGCATTTCACGTTGGGGGGGGGGTCGGGAGAGGGGGATAAATGGCAGGATCTTTCCATAGAGGTATTTATCATGAGGGAAGAGAATTTCAATGAAGGGGCGCAGAATTTTCTGGTATTATTAAAAAAAAATTAATGAGAAAAAAAAAACAATTTTTTTCAACTGGAATTAATGAACAGCATTAAAATTGAAAACGAATATTAAATTTTACATGTATAAGGGGGTTGGTTTCCTCCATAATATCTTGCTCTTTACGCTAAAGTATTTTTAAGTAATTTGAACTATTTCTTATACCGCCTTTTTGATTCAGGGGTCATTCTTAAGGATTAGGGACAAAATTCAAGCTTTATTGTAAAGGGCTAGGTATTGACGAGGGGTCGAACCTGTCATATGCGTAATAAATTACACAAATATAGAAGTCCGTAGCGTAAGTTAATTTGTAAGGTACGTATGTTTATTAATAACAAAACCGTTCATAAAAAAAAATAAATCTAGTTGTATTTTGAGTAACCAAAATTTGGAGGACAACTAGGCCTCCTCCCCCATCTCTTTGTTTTTATCAAAATTGTCCGATTAAAACTATAAAAAAGCCATTTAGCAAAAATAAAGAATTAATATGCAAATTTCTATTAATTATTCAGAAATTAAATAAAATTAACTGCAAGTAAGAAGCGACATTAAAACTTAAAACGAACAATAATTACTCCGTATATTAAAGGGGGTGTCCCCTCCTCAACGCTTTGCTCTTTACGCTAGATTTTTTATGGTTTTAAAAAGTAGTATTATGACAAAGAGTCAAACTGTATCGTAAAGAGCGAGGCGTTGAGGAGGGAACAACTCCTTTCACAGACGGAATAATTTCTGTTCATTTTAGGTTTTAATGTAACTTCTTACTTGCAGTTAAAAAAGCTTGTTTTTTTTTTATTTAATATGTAAAAGAAAGTAGCAATAAGCGTATAACTACTCAAGCTAATAGTCTTCAGGCAATGGCTTAGTTTTACTGTTAACCCTCCCAGAGATTATGAAAAGCTTAGAAAAGATTATATCGACAAAGGTGAATATCTTTAGTTCAATTTCATCAAGAACCTTTTCTATGGCGGGGGAGCTGTGACAGGGGAGTTGCCAACTTTAATCGGATTTTTCGCTTTTATTCAACTTTCTTTTGCTTGTATTTGAGTCTGGATGGGGGAAGGATGCTGTAATTATTATTATCTCGCGCCCCCTCAACCCTAGAAACGGCTCTGATTTCATCCCTATATAGATGGTATTGGGTGTTTTCCTAATACTCACCTGTACGACACCGTGGTCTATATGCTTAAAATCGTATTTATTAGAATATATGAAGAATAAACAGATAGTGGCTTATTTTTGTTGTTGTTAGGATACACATTTTTAAAGTGTCAAGGGAATAAAAAAAAAATGGTTTATCCTCCTGGACCCGTCTTAGAACTATTCATACCTGAAAACCATGTTTTTCTAATATTTTTGTTGAGACCTTTTAAAAATCAAGATACTTTCAGAGGGGTATCACATTTTCGTCAATGTGAATGAGTAAGTGTGAATGCATAATAAAGTGCAAGTACAACTGTGAGTGAATAATAAATCGATTGTTTTGTGTCAATAGAGATTGGTTCACTCGAACTGGAAACTAAGAGTGAATTGAATTCACAGGATTTACATATCAGAAGAGATAGAAAAAAAAAAATGCAAATTCCCTTCAGCATGAGCATGTTTTCTTCTCTGATCATCAGAGCCTACTCTACGAGCAAATATGGGGGATGTAAATTGGAAAAAAAGTTTCATAAGGGCTCCAAATTGGGAATTACGCCCTTATACTGTCGCAGATGAAGAAAACTAAGAAATTATTAAAGGAAATTTCACACGTATACTTGTTTAGCGAACGAAAACAAGACGAAAGCCACTTAGCAGCATGGGCTAACTTTAAAGAAGCAATCACAATTTTTTTTTTAATCAAACAGTTCGTGGTAACGAACTGTAGTAAGGAGCGACCCGGCTCAATAGTAACCAAAACTCTAAGAAAAAGTGGAATTGTGGTACCAATTTTGATACCAATGGAATTTTGATACCAATAGCTACATCAAAAGAACCGCATTTTAATACTGATTTTAAATATATATGTTTCATCAAGTTTAATCTTACCCATCAAAAGTTACGAGCCTGAGAAAATTTGTGTTATTTTAGAAAATAGGGGGAAACACCTCCTAAAAGTCATAGAATCTTAACGATAATCACACCATCAGATTCAGCGTATTAGAGAGCCCTACTGTAGAGGTTTCAATCTCCTATCTACAAAAATGTGGAAAATTGTATTTTTGCCAGAAGCCAGATCACGGATGCATGTTTATTTGTTTTTTTGTTGTTGTTGTTTTTTTTTTCCCAGGGTTGATCGTATCGACCCAGTTGTCCTAGAATGTTGCGAGAGGGCTCATTCTAACAGAAATGTAAAGCTTTAGTGCCCTTTTTAAGTGATCAAAAAATTGGAGGGCACCTAGGCCCCCTCCCACGCTAATTATTTTCCCAAAGTCAACGGATCAAAATTCTGAGAAAGCCATTTTATTCAGCGTAGTCGAAAAACCTTATAACTATGTCTTTGGGGACGACTTATTCCCCCACAGTCCCAGTGGGAAGGGCTACAAGTTACAAACTTTGACCAGTGCTTACATATAGTAATGGTTATTGGGAAGTGTATAGGCGTTTTCAGGAGAATTTTTTGGTTGGGGGAAGGGTTGAGAAGAGGGGGATAGGCTGGGGGAACTTTCCATCGAGGAATTTGTCATGGTGGAAGAAAATTTCCATGAAGGGAGCGCAGGATTTACTAGCATAATTAAAAAAAAAACAATGAAAAAATAAATATGAAAAAGATTTTTTTCAGCTGGAAGTAAGGAGCAGCATTAAAGCCTAAAACGAACAGAAACTATTACCCATATGAGGGGCTCACCTCCTCCTAATACTCCGCTCTTTGCGCTAAAGTATTTTTAGTAATTTCAACTATTTATTCTACGGCTTTTGTGATTCAGGGGTCATTCTTAATGAATTGGGACAAAATTTAAGCTTTAGTGTAAAGAGCGAGGTACTGACGAGGGGGCAAACCCCGTCATATATGTAATAAAAACATGAGAATACAAAACTTCTTTACGTAAGCTAATTTATAACTTATGTATATCTTTTACTAATAAAAAGATTCGTAAAAAAATAAAAGTTCTAGTTGCCTTTTTAATTAACCAAAAAAATCGGAGGGCAACTAGGCTTCATCTCCCGCTCTTTTTTCTCAAAATCATTCGATCAAAACTATGAGAAAGCCATTTAGCCAAAAAAAAATATGCAAATTTCGTTTAAATTATTCCTCTGCGGAGAGCCAAAATCAAAACATGCATTGAGTCAAAACCGTTCAGAAATTAAATAAAAAAAAACAAGTTTTTTTAACTGAAAGTAAGGAGCAACATTAAAACTTAAAACGAACAGAAATTACTTCGTATATGAAAGGGGCTGCTTCCCCACCAACGCCCGCTCTTTACGCTAAAGTTTTTTAATGTTTTAAAAAGAAGAGTTGAGAGAAAGAGTCGAACTTTGGCGTAAAGAGCGGGGAGTTGGTGAGGAAGTAACCCCTTTCATATACGAAGTAATTTCTGTTCGTTTTAAGTTTTAATGTCGCTCCTTACTTTCAGTTAAAGAAACTTGTTTTTTTTTATTTAATACCTACAAAAGGAAAAGGAAATAAAGTGGCTTGGCCATAAACGATTCGTAAGATAAGTCCTTAACCAACTGAAACACGAAATAGACCAAAATGCAGGTAGTTCCTATTTCGAATACCATAAAATAAAGCAACTAAAATAAAATAAATAAAATAAAATAAATACCATAAAATAAAGCAACAACTAAAGGCAACTGAGTAGTAAAAGTTTGAAAACTGGAAAATTAAAAATTGGTTTGAACGATGTGGAACAAGGCGAACAAATAAACCTAGTGACAATTTTGAAAGCTAAAAGGAATCGAGAAGAAAAAAAATTGACAGAATCAATACATACAACGAAAAGATAACAGAAGATCACGAAGAAATAAAAAGGACCGTTTCTGATTTTTTTTTCTATGGGGGATTGTGTAAACGTCGGAATTTTTGCCAGAATGATCCTTGATCTATTTTAAACAAAATCACTGTTTCAAAAACTCGATCCAAGAACTATCTAAAAAACAAGGCTGATGGGGTGGGACTATTTGCCATTCAATTACCTTTGAATCTTAAGAAGAGAGCTAGAACTTTGAATTTCTAATCATTTTAGTCCCGTCCAAAGTTTATTCGACCAACTCTTCCATAAAAACCTTATATTGCCCCAGAGCATAAGTTCCCCCTGGGCTCTGGGAGTTATGCTGACACAGAAGCTCTTATTATCTGATTTTTGAACTATTTCGAATGGAATCTCAAAGTTTGATCGGATATATTTGAGGAAAAGAGGGTGTGTTGGGGAGAGGGGGGGGGATAGAAGCCCGCTGGTCATTTTTGACTCCTAAGAGCTAGAATTTTCAATTTACAATCAAGTAATCCGCCTCTGTAGTTTATACGACTATCCCTTGCATAAAATCCTTATACGTCTCCGGGGCATAACTCGCTCCACAGGCATTGGGGGGTTGTGTTGATCCTGGAGTTTTTGTTATTTAATCTTTGAACTATTTTGAACAAAATGGTTATCTCGAAATTTTGGTCAGAGTAAAAATCAAGTTATTTACTGTTTAATAAAGTAGAATTGAGAGAAAGAGTAAAACTTTAGCGTAAAGAGCGGGACGTTGAGGGCGGAACAGCCCCTTTCATACCCGGAGTAATTTCTGTTTATTTTAAGTTTTGATGTATTTCCTTACTTTCAGTTAAAAAAACTTGTTTTTTTTTATTTAATGAAAGAAAGGCGTGAGGAGTTTTAACTGGCTAAACCTCGTTAAAGCGTTTAGAGAATTTCCGACAATCTCCAGCGATGAGGGGCAAGTAAGTAGCGTTAAGGATGAAGATGAAGAAGGTAGTCAACTCTGTGAGCTCTGTGAGATAACTGTAAATAATTATCCTTCCTGTTTACCTTGCTCGTTTGGTCTTTCTCAATACCTACTGGGAAACCATTTAGATTCTACAGTGATGACTTATGGATTATGAGAAAAACGTCAGTATTTTCTGATTGAAGTACTGTATTACTTTCGAAATACTAGAGTACTTAAGAACCAAAGTCCTTAAAAAAAATACTTATTACTGGAGTAGAATCTTGGAGAAATACTTGATACTTATACTTAGTAAAAAGTAATAGTATTTGGTGCCACACTGGTACTCATGCTCTGATTCCCCAATTCCCTACATACCTGAATTCTGTATTTTTTTCTACTTAAAGAAGTTTCACATTGAAAAAATTTAGAACTAGATAAAAACTGAATGTAAAATAGTTATTATATTTTCATGTTAGTTCTATTGGATTTTTTTTTACCTCTTTGATTGTTTTTAAATCTCATTTATTATTTCAAACGTCAAAGGAAAAATACATTTAATATTTATACGGCAGTTTCTATGAAAAGGTTTCTAGTATGAGCTTGATCGATATTTATCTCAGCTCATATTAAGATTAAATAAAAAAACAAGTTTTTTTTAAATGAAAGTAAGGAGCAACATTAAAACTTAAAACGAACAGAAATTACACCGTATATGAAAGGGGATTTTCCTCCTCAATGCCTCGCTCTTTACGCTAAAGTTTGACTCTTTCTCTTGACTCTACTTTTTAAAACAGTAAGAAACTTTAGCGTAAAGAGTGGGGCGTTGAGGAGGAAAAGCCCCTTTCATATACGGAGTAATTTCTGTTCGTTTTAATTTTTAATGTTGCTCCTTACTTTCATTTAAAAAAACTTGTTTTTGTATTTAATTTCTGGACGTTTTTGAATTAATGCATGTTTTGATCTTGGCTCACCGCACATAAATAATTAAAACAAAATTTGCACATTAGTTAATTGCAATTAATCGGAAGATTTTGAGTAAAAGGGAGTGAGGGAGGAGGCCTAGTTGCCCTCTAATTTTTTGATAACTTGAAAAGGCAACTAGAACTTTTAATTTTTTACGAACGTTTTCATTGGTAAAAAATATACGTAACCTACGAATTAACTTACGTAACGAACTTCCATATTTGTATGTTTTATTGCGTATATGAGCGGATTCAACCCTCTTCGATACCTCGCTCTTTACACTGAAGCTTAAATTTTGTCCCAAATCCTTAAGAATGACCTCTGAATCACAAAGGCCGTAGAATAAATAGTTGAAATTACTAAAAATACTTTAGCGTAAAGAGTGAGGTATAACGTGGAGGTAAACTTCTCATATGCGTAACAATTTTTGTTCGTGTTAAGTTTTAATGCTGCGCCTTACTTTCAGTAGAAAAAAAATTTCATATTCATTTTTTCATTTTTTTTTCAAATAATGCTAGAAAATCCTGCGCCCCCTTCATTGAAATTCTCTTCCGTCATGAAAAGTTCCTCCATTGAAATATCCTCCCATGTAACCCCCCTTCCCCTCAACTCTCCCACCCTAAACCAAAAAAATACCCCTGAAAACGTCTGTACACTTCCCAGTAACCATTACTATATGTAAACACAGGTCAAAGTTTGTAACTTGCAGCCCCTACCCTGGGGACTGCAGTGGAGTAAGTCGTCCCTAAAGACATATTTGTTAGGCTTATTGACTATGGTGAACAAAATGGCTATCTCAGAATTTTGATCCGGTGACTTTTGGGAAACATGAGCGTGGGAGGGGGCCTAGGTGCCCTCCAATTTTTTTGGTCATTTAAAAAGGGCATCAGAACTTTTAATTTCCGTTAGAATGAGCCCTTTCGCAACACTCTAGGACCACTCAGTCGATACGATCACTCCTGGGGGGAAAAAAACCAAATAAACAAGCATCCGTGATCTATCTTCTGGCAAAAAAAAAATGCGAAATTCCAGATTTTTGAAGCTAGGAGCTTGAAACTTCTACAAAAAGGGTCTCTAATACGCTGAATCTTCTGGTGTGATTGTCGTTAACATTGTATGACTTTTGGGGGTTGTTTCCTCCTATTTTCTAAAATGAGGCACATTTTCTCAGGCTCGTAACTTTTGATGATTATAATTGATATTGATAAAGCTTATATATTGAAAATCAGCATTAAAATGCGATTTTTTTTATGTAACTATTGGTATCAAAATTCAGAGAATTTACTAAGACTAGAGAATAAAGACCGAGGAGTTGAAGAGGGGAAAGTCCCCCTTATGAACGCATTAATTTATGTTCCTTTTATTTTTTTGTGTTTCTACATAATTTCATTTGAAAAAAACTTGTTTTCAAATCTAATAAGCTGGTAACTAACTTAAAAGTAGGAAGGAAGATAAAAATTGAAAAGGAACAGAAACTAATGGGGACATAAGGGGGCTCTCCCCTCCTCAACTCCTTGGTCTTTACGCTTTAGTCTTAGTTTATTTCAAAGTTCTTTAAGAATAATTGCTGAAACTCAGGGTCCTATGAATTGAAATAAGAAGCATTTTTAGAGCACTGTAAAACTAAAGCAAGAAGACTCATTTATTGTTAATAAGACTATTAGGTAGAATGTTAGTGACTTTTAATTAATGTTGCAACAGTAAATTTTGGAAGTTTAGCCAGTCTTATGTCATCTCTGCCAAAATAAAAAAATAAGAGACAAGTCCCGTGGCACAGTAAAAGAAAAGAAAAAATCGGAAAGAAAGAGAATAAAGATGGGAACAAAATTAATATTTGCTGTTTCAGTTCTTACCTTCTGCCTTATCCCATTTTATAATTTGAGAATATTGTAGTTTTCTTATTCGTTAGGCGATTTATTTCATGCTAGCAACCATGAAAGATAGCTGAGACGGCCAGGCAGGAAATTTCCAACTTCTACTAATACTAATCAAAGAATTATCTTGAAATACTTAGGGAAATTTTCGGTTAATTTCGGAGGTTCGCGAAAAGTTGATGCAGCGCCATCTATTTTGTAAATTGTGTATCTAATAGAGCGGATTTTTCAAAAAGAGCCACATGGTAATGATGAATTTTATAATTGTTTAGTTCATTCAGGTTTTTTGCAAAGAGTTAATATTTGTAATTTGGTAAAATTTATCACATTTAGTTTACCTATTGCTGCTAAACAGAGGAATATATTAACAGGATAAGCTTGTTTTGGTGTTACTTGGTTGTTCTACATTTGCTGTTTTTTTTTCATAGGCATATATTTTGGGGATGATACCTGACACGGGGATGCCATGGATATTCTGTGATAGGCACAACACTTGACTGGGTGGAGAATTTAAAGTGCCGAAACCCTATAGGCAAGTGTATTCTCCTGATGAGCCCCTGTGTTGGGTCGTTGCCTCTGAATTATTTGTCTTTATTGTTTTTATTGTTTGGTAAATGACGACTTATACTTATTGACGACATGACTGCCTGTCCATGGATTATTCTTTATGGTTGATTGTGTATGGCTATGCTGTTTGACCTATGTGGCTGTATGGATGAGTAGGGTTAAGGCCTCATTCAAGTGCTGGTCTATATTAATCACTAATTTAGGAAAACAGTCTTCCTTTTCTCCTTCTATCTCTTTTCTTTCTTCTTTTTTTTTAATGTGTTTGTGCTGTTGCATTGATGATTTCTCTTTTCGTTATACATGTAGCATTAGCATAAAAAAGATCCTTTTGATGAATAAGTTTTTTTTGTGGTTTTGATTACTATTAGCTCGAACCATTACTCAGATTTTGTTACAACGAACTAATTGAAAACTATTCAGAAACGAACTTTTCGCATTTAACAAGCTATTACGGAAACTGATACGGAGAACAATAAAGTAGCAAGAATGCAATAAGCATCATATAAAAGAAAAAAAACAAGTGAAGAAAAATTAGATTTATAAATATTGATTAGAACTTAATGGCCTTCTATCTCAAGCTGAAAGTGTTAAACTGCAATTCCAATGAAAAGAAACAAAAACTGCATTGTAGGTCCTAGTTCAGTTCATGTTATGCACGTAGACTAGAATATATTTTGTACAGGAAGGCCAACTGAAAAAGGGGAAAATCAAATAAAAAAAATCGAGGATGTAATGGGAAAATTGCTGAAAAAAATTCAAATCTAAAAGCATTTATCTAAAACATGATTTATTTCACTAATAAATGTCTGATACAATAATTAGCCTAAGAATCACAGCACTTCGATGTCAATTGAAATGACCTTAAATCTTAGACATAAGAACTTGGGTCATAATAGAACTGATTTTAATAAAGAAAAGTCGAAACTTCAGTCTTTAAGACCTTAAAGTCACCCTAAATAAAATTTCTTTCTAGAAATAGATGCTCTTGTAGAATTAAGACTAAAATTCCAGAGTCTATAACTTTTACATAATAAACAGTAAATTCATGTAAATAATATATACATCTTCTTTTGCAGCAGTGCAAAATACAAAATTTTACACTATTTTGCTGTTTTCCACACTTTTTTAACATTTTACACTTTTTCCACTACACAGTTATTCACTCAAGAACTGAAATAATTGATTTAATTGGCATATTTGGTAAAGTGTTTCCCACTGCTTATAGATTTCATTCAATATCTTAAGGCCTGGATATTGTTTACAAAAAAAAACTGAAAAACAATTAAAACAGAAGCAGAAGAAATTCTGGATAGCAATATTGAGATTTTTTTTAAGAATTCAGCAAATAATGTGAAGGGACTTCATTCACTTTTTAAATTTAGCATAGCAATTACTCAAGAAGACTTACTAAACAACTAAATCCAATGGTTTCGAAATGTAAAATATTTCTTAGCAAGGCCGTATCCAGGGAAGATGGGTGGGTCTGGGGTTTGAGCCTTTCTCAAGAAATGTTTGTCTGAGTCGTAAAAACGCAACAAAAATGAGTATAAATAAATTTTCAATGCGTTAAAAAAAAAATTAAACTACCCTTCCCAAAAGAAAAATTCTTTTGTATTCCTCCCCCGAAAAATAAAATCTTAGATACGGCCCTGCTTCTAAGTTTTACAAAAATAAGTATCTAAATCTTGTGATTAAAATGCATTTAAATTTTAGGATCCAACATAAAAAGTACTGTTAGAATCTCATATATTCTTTACATTAATTTTTACATTGAAAATAATTTAAGAACTTCTGGCAAATTTTTTGAATTAGACAAAAACTGCAATTACAAGAATAGTCTAAGCTTATTTTTTGAGTGAGCCATAAACAGTTATGCCCAAAAACCAAAAAAAAACAGATAAACCTCCAATTTTTCCACAAAAAGAGTCTATGAAAAACCATTAGAAATCCTTCTAGAAATTCTCTGTTCTTTCATCTCTTGACCCTGTTGATAAAAAGATGTAATCTTTTATGTTACAAAAAAAAAACATTCTTCATCAAAAAGGAGGTAGTTATCATCAGTCAGCAAGTATATTCAGGCTCAGAGCAAACTTAGGGGGATTTGAAAATACTTAATACCTTTCCTTTCCGACTACCTTATAAATTTCTCTGACTGCTCATGAGGACTTGGAAACTTCCCTTTCTGAGGCATCTGGCAAACCACCACTTCTCCCCACCTAAAAAGTTACTCAGTAGCCCTCCTTGATGATAGCTCATTAGTTATACATCACCGTACATAGTTTTATTAAACATCAAGTGAATCAACTTAGGTAAATAAGATTTAAAATAAATGTCATATTAACCATATATTTTGTTTGGGACACATAATTCCTTAGGAATAAATGCATATTCACATTGCAATACGGCCTATGAAAGCGGGAAGCTCAATATATAGGTTGTCGATTACTTTAAATAGGTTGGCTACCTCAGAATTTTCAAGTTTTGCCACCCAGTTTTGAGCTATAATATGCAGGAAACCCCATTGTACGTTGGCATGATCTTTTTGGGTGCTTGGAAAGGACATTAGAACTTTTTTATTTCTGTTTGAATTAGCCTTCCCGCATGAAAAAACAAAACAAACCTGGAAAAACAATCACTCAATTAAAAGAGGTCCTGTCAAAGCAACGATAAAGGTCATCTTAAAAATAGATTCGAAGGAGGCTCTGTTAACTTAGTGATTACTTTTCAAGATTTGTTTTCTCTTCGTTTTGTCCTTGGGAATTTATCCTTATTTTATTCTTAGTTTACCGTTATTTACTGATGATCGTTGAGTAGAGGTCTCGACTGAAATATCTTGGGAATATTTGAAAAAAGGAAATACCTTCCCTTTTTTCACTGGTTGTAAAAAGCGAAGAATAACCTCGTTTTTCTTCTTCGAAAATGTGTCTTATTTTGTCACGCTTAATCAGTTTATTTTTGGATATTAATTAGGGAGAGATAGGAAGTAATATATCATCTTACTTCATTTCGACTAAACCAGAAAAAGGGTCCAGCAGGTTTGTACCTCCCTCCTTATTGCAGAAAGATGCTTCCGAAATTTACCCAGCAGGTTTGTACCTCCTTTCTGCAGGTTATTGCAGAAAGATGTTTCCAAAATTTATTTTAAAGCGTCATTTATTTTAGATGATTTGTTTCATATTTCATAAAATTATATACCGTAAGTGTGCATTTATTATGAAGCAGGGGGGGTTGTTTCAATCTGTAGGTGGGTAAAGGAGGGGGGTCATATACCTCAAAGGACGTTTTAAAATATTCAAATATCCTAACTGTTATTGAACCTTAAAAGAAATATAGAACAAGTTTTTGAGAAGCAGGGGGGGGGGTAGAAACATATATAATCCCTCTGTATTGCTGGGAATGTCTTGGAATGTTCCAAGCCTTCGTTATTGGTGTCGGAAGCACAATATGAAAGTATCCTCCCATGGCAAAGATCTTTTTCTATGCAGCATAAAATATTATATTCACATGCCTACCAGGGAAGAGGTGGAAAAATCAAAAGTCGGGAATCGTGAACCTTGCCATAAATTCTTTTGGGGGATGGGGGGCAAGTGGTACGAAGAGCTTTCTTTTCAACAATGTCATCTGGTAATATCTCTGTTTTGTTTATATACAATTCCTGAATTTAAAAGATCAAACGTTGAGCAGAATATCCGTTCACATAAACAATGCCAATTCTCTCCGTCCACTCAAAATTCTATATTAAGAACCTATTTCAACGAAACTACTCTTTATTTAAAAAATTGGACAGAGTACTCAAATTGTAAACAAAATTTTAAGTACAGTCCCACATTTTGATTTCTTAAGCCAAAAAAAATGAAAAAGCGGGAAAGCAACAAAAAATTTAGCATTATTGATATATACAACTCAACAGCAATAAATCGGAGGTTTATAGACCGGTAGAGAAGATCATATTCTGGTTAGGCGAGGACAATATTTGGAAAAAATGAGAGGCTAATTAAAACAACGTTTATTTTTCCGATCAAAAGTTGGGAGCACTATTAAAAATTAAAACGCATACAAGTTACTGTATATAAAAAAGGAAATATCCCCTCCTAAACACCTTGCTTTTTAAAATAAAGTCTGAATTTTTGTCCCAATTCTTTAAGTGTGACTGCTCGAACACAAGAACCGTTGAATTGGAATAAAAAGTAGTTTTAAAGCACTATAAAACTTTATCATAAAGAGCAATTGGCTCAAGAGGAGGTGGTCCATCACGTAGACAGAATAACTTGTGTTTATTTTAAGTTTTAATATGTCTCCTTGTTTTCCATTGAAACACTTGTTGTTTTTTTTCATTTAATATATTTAAGATTAAATTCTATATATCCCGGGTAACACCAATTCTACTTGAAACTATACTTGGAAAAAAGTCTTCTTTCAAACCTAGCACGAATGACATATTTCTACAGTATAGAAAATTTTCGATTCCTATAAGGATAAACAAAAATTCTTACTGGACAATACAACCTATCACTTGGCAGCAAATTTTACTTTTAGCTGCTTCTATGTTAGGGTACCCGTATATGTTGTTTACAAACGAATTGGAGGTAAAACTGCCTTATCCTGAGATGACAAAATTTCCTTGGGCCAGAGAAAAAAGCCAAATTACTTCTGAATATCACACAAATTTGCACTTTTGTTTATTTTTGGTCAGGTTTTAGATTGAGGTCTGAAAACCTTTGCCCGTCTATATTGGTAGTCTTACTCCCATGATCTAAACCTGTTTTTTTTTAATGATACAGATAAGTCAAACCACTAGTGTTTTACCGCATAATGATCACATAACAAACAACAAAATTTAAAACAACAAAATTTTCAGGAAGGGATCCTAACGCATGAACACTGTGAGAATTATCAACTCAAGAAATGTAGGAATATTGGAAACGATAGAAATATAGGAAACTAGAATTCAAATATTAACTAACTTTTACAATCCAATTTATTAAATCCCTTAATTTTTAAAAATCCTTTTTCAAATACTTCTTCATCCGATGCAATGCTCATAGCAAGAGCCAGTAATTTTTCTGCCGCTAGAGGGTGCCACTCTCCTGTTGTACATCCTATTTCTTCAATATTGTCGTAGTAGTGGCATCTGGAAGTCACACGGGTTGACGGGACGTATTCATACATCTTGACAATATTGCAGTGTTCTAACATTAACAATAGACCTAAAAAACATAGTCTCTAAATTTTCATTGTTTTATATACTTGTTTATAGCCCTTTATTGTTGTTAAGTTTTGGTTGAAGTTGATAAATTTCACTAAGCAAAAAATACTATGCAGCGTCATTCTGTAAATTTCTCCAGGTATGTCTTAGTGCCAGCAAAATTATCTAAAGTCTTCAAAGAAGACTCCATTGAGTATTTGCCCCGGAAGATTTTTAACAGTATAGTTTTACTAGCATTAAGACGAAAAGGTTTTTTGTTTTTAAATAGAATATTTCCGGCCAAAAAAACGATTTTGTCTGTTCCGAAACTAAACAAATCAAAGGTTCGCTCAGACGAACGATTAATTTTTTCAAGTGACGTGAAGTCCAGATTTCGAAGCCAATTTTGATTTTTGGCAAAACATAAGCTTATGCAGAAAAATATTCAGTATGCTTTTACAATTTTACATGGAAGAAAACAAACCTAAAATAAAAATAAACTTACCTTAAAAAAAATAAGAGCCTAAAACAAGATGAGAAAGACATGTGTTTCGTGAATAACTTACGTGAAACTATAGCTGTAATAAAGTTATCTGGTGATAATTGCCTTATAAATGACTCACAACACTTTAAAAATTCAAAATAGAATATGTTCAGCCTAAGAGGCTGCAAAAATTGAGTGAAGCATTTGCAATTTAATTTTTTTTAAGAATATCAACGATTTAAAACAACACCGATAATTTTGGATGCAAAAATCAGAACCGTATCCAGAATTTGTTTTCGGGAGATATTTTACAAAAGGATCTTCTTCGGATAGAGGGGTTACAAAAAAATTAAAAACACATCAAAATTTGTCTAAATTCATTTTACGACGTTTTAAGTCCTATAAATATTTCGGGGGTGGAGAGTGGGGGGTCAAACACCTTGCCCCCCTCTTGGATACGGCCTTAACAACAATAGTGGTATTATTTAGTATTTAAAAGCCATCAATCTTGAGCTAGACATAAGTGTAGTTGACCGCTTTGTAAAAGAATAAGAAAAGAACATCTCTGAAAATATTCAATAGGAAAATAGCTTTAACTTAGGTAAATACTAACTTTAGTAATGCGTTGGTTAGCTCCTTCTTTGCTTTTTATTTGATTGTAATATGTTCATGTGTATGTATTTGAACAAGAACATGTGCATCATATTAGCTAGTAAATTATTCAATGTATTTTCCGAACAGAGCATTGAAATGCATCATAAGCTGAAGGCTGTTACTCCCCCATCTTATTTTTTTATAACTTTTAAACTTCATCCCTAAGAGAACATCATCTCAATCTTTTTTTATTTAAATAGTAGTATACCATAAAAATAAAAATTTGCATACATTTTGCAAATTTTAGTGGAATAAGTGCATTAGAACCTTACTTTACTCACCCAATGATAACCCATTGCTTACGTTAGGTAATTTAATTAAATAGCAACAATAGAAATAAATTTTTGAAATTTTAAGACATGTAACTCAATCCTAAAGGTCAAGATCATTGCAGAAAAAGCTATGCAGCATATACTACTTAAAATATTTCTTTACGAAAAAAACCAGAATATGCCTAAGAATTGGGATGTTTTCATATTTTCATTGGTTTTTTGCCTATGTTCAGCATAGTTTTGATATAAATAAATATAAACCAAATCTCAAAATATAAATTTTAGGTGGTTAAAGCCAATTATAAACTGGAAAATGATATTAAAACTATGGTCTTGGGTTCAAACATAAAAACTCTAGGATTGTAGAACCACAGCACACCAAAAATCTGCAAAGGAAATATGAACCTTAAGCAATATCCCTTAAAAACGTGTACAATAGATTCTGTTTCTTATTTGACTTCTCATTTTATTTCGAAAGGTGCCATTAGAGGCCTTTCAATACCATCGTCAAATTTTAAGTTTTTTCCACCTCCTTCTTCCCCTTAGGCAACTCTCGTCAATACCTTAGAGTAGTGCCTACTACTACTATTAACAACTCACTATTTTACCAAGCCACCTGAGGTCAAAACAGCTGTGAGCACTCCTCCTCCACTCTGATCTATATAAAGCCTCGCTCTAAAGCCTCCCCCCCCCAAAAAAAAAGTGGCCTAGCCAAATCATCTTCTATTATAGCCCAAGGAAGTTGGATCGAATCACATTTTTCATAGAGCTTATTGTTTTACATACGGTTAGTCTGTTCTTAGAAAATTCTTGGAAAATATTTTTTAAAAAATTCTCAAGTCTTTTAAATACCCTGGGTTTCAGAGACAAGCCATTTTCTAAACTTTTTTACTTTTTAAAAGCCTTGGCTATTTAACTTTTTAGATATCCATTGCAGCTACGATGTTTACTAATAATACTACCTTTGGTAAGTGTAGTAATTCACTGTTTAAATTTTACCAAAAATTCAAAGCCAAAATTTCATTCCTAATCCAAAATTTATTCATTTTGCTAGCATTTGTATCCTGGACAGTCGAATCATTTATATAATGTAAATATAAAAAAATTGTTCCTTCCCGTTTGCAGCCCAGAAAGATAATCCACATGAGCTGGGATAGGACAAAAACCTGCTTAACTCCTGATTAAACACAAACCCAAGCATTAATCTTATTTCCGCCTTTAATCGCAGCAATATTATTCGGTGCATGGCATTAATCAATTTAACAAACCTATTTTTCAAAAAAAAAGAGATAAAGCTCAATGAAAAAACAACACCAAACCCCATTTAATAACCTGGTAGAACATAAAAGCACAAGATCATCACAAAATTTTAACCAGATGCCTGTTCATACTCATAAAATTAAGAACTAAAGGGTTCTGATGATTAAGGTACTTCTAAAGTATTAACCGAAGAGTGAGAGTTATCGATAAAACATCCTCTACCCTCCTTACTACACTGTTATTTTCGTAGAGCTTAACCTTCAACATCTCTTAGTCTAACAAGCATCATTGTGCCAATAATAAAAAAAGGAAAAAAAAGGAAAAACTAGCTAATTAATGTTTCTCTAATTAACACACTTGCTTTCGTCACCCTTTCCTTTGTAACATTTTGTAAGATTATGAGGTAATTCTCCTATTTTAAATCATTTCCATATTCTTAAGTAGTTAATCTCTAGATTAGCACCCACTGTACATCAATAATTTTTTTGGTACATGGTTCACACCAAAAGCCTTGTTATTTTTTAATCTCTTTGGTAGTATTTATAACTCAATCTTACAAAAATAAATCTTCTTCGTTCACTTCTAAATTGTCGAAAATTTGTTCATTCTTTGCTATATCATTTTCAACAACTTTATCACGGTTTATTCTCAGAACGTTCTGCCTATCCCTCCTTAATACTTTCCTCGTCACTAATCAAGGTCCCCTTTAAATAGAGCATGTCCAGACTGACAACGTCCTCACAGTTTCTTAATATACCTAGGAAACATCTTACTCTTTGTCATCCGGCTGAATCTTCCAGATCTTGCACATTCTTATTTATAGCATCTATTTCACCTTTCCCTAGTCCAAGCTCCTCATCCGTCATTAACCAGCACCGGACGTCCAGTGTCTACAGTAGCATAGTATCTAATAACCTTCGTTTTACTAGCCGGTTACTAGCTAAATCGTATAACTCATACGCGCTTCCATTTTTCTGTACCTTGCAAGCTTTGGCGTACATTTTCAACAACAGAACTAAATCAACTTCCACGAATTTATTACCGTCATGCTAAATATCTCCTCGGCCTCCCCCTTGGATAAGTTATTCTTGGGTGAGTAGGAGATACGTTGTTATAGACCCTAATTTTGCCATCGGCAGATGCATTGAAGCTTACAATAATGGAATCAATTGTAATTGTATAACTCAATTGCGCTTCTTTTTTTGTGCCTTGCAAGCTTTGGTGTACATTTTCAACAACAGAACTAAATCAACTTCCATGAATTTATTACCGTCATGCTAAATATCTCCTCGGCCTCCCCCTTTGATAAGTTATTCTTGGGTCAGTAGGAGATATGTTGTTATAGACCCTAATTTTGCTATCGGCAGATGCATTGAAGCTTGCAATAACGGAATCAATTGTAATTGTATAAATCAATTGCGCTTGTTTTTTTTACCTTGCAAGCTTTGGTGTACATTTTCAACAACAGAACTAAATCAACTTCCATGAATTTATTACCGTCATGCTAAATATCTCCTCGGCCTCCCCCTTGGATAAGTTATTCTTGGGTGAGTAGGAGATACGTTGTTATAGACCCTAATTTTGCCATCGGCAGATGCATTGAAGCTTACAATAATGGAATCAATTGTAATTGTATAACTCAATTGCGCTTCTTTTTTTGTGCCTTGCAAGCTTTGGTGTACATTTTCAACAACAGAACTAAATCAACTTCCATGAATTTATTACCGTCATGCTAAATATCTCCTCGGCCTCCCCCTTGGATAAGTGATTCTTGGGTCAGTAGGAGATATGTTGTTATAGACCCTAATTTTGCTATCGGCAGATGCATTGAAGCTTGCAATAACGGAATCAATTGTAATTGTATAAATCAATTGCGCTTCTTTTTTTTACCTTGCAAGCTTTTGTGTACATTTTCAACAACAGAACTAAATCAACTTCCATGAATCTATTACCGTCATGCTAAATATCTCCTCGGCCTCCCCCTTTGATAAGTTATTCTTGGGTCAGTAGGAGATATGTTGTTATAGACCCTAATTTTGCCATCGGCAGATGCATTGAAGCTTACAATAATGGAATCAATTGTAATTGTATAACTCAATTGCGCTTCTTTTTTTGTGCCTTGCAAGCTTTGGTGTACATTTTCAACAACAGAACTAAATCAACTTCCATGAATTTATTACCGTCATGCTAAATATCTCCTCGGCCTCCCCCTTTGATAAGTTATTCTTGGGTCAGTAGGAGATATGTTGTTATAGACCCTAATTTTGCTATCGGCAGATGCATTGAAGCTTGCAATAACGGAATCAATTGTAATTGTATAAATCAATTGCGCTTGTTTTTTTTACCTTGCAAGCTTTGGTGTACATTTTCAACAACAGAACTAAATCAACTTCCATGAATTTATTACCGTCATGCTAAATATCTCCTCGGCCTCCCCCTTTGATAAGTTATTCTTGGGTCAGTAGGAGATATGTTGTTATAGACCCTAATTTTGCCATCGGCAGATGCATTGAAGCTTACAATAATGGAATCAATTGTAATTGTATAACTCAATTGCGCTTCTTTTTTTGTGCCTTGCAAGCTTTGGTGTACATTTTCAACAACAGAACTAAATCAACTTCCATGAATTTATTACCGTCATGCTAAATATCTCCTCGGCCTCCCCCTTGGATAAGTTATTCTTGGGTGAGTAGGAGATACGTTGTTATAGACCCTAATTTTGCCATCGGCAGATGCATTGAAGCTTACAATAATGGAATCAATTGTAATTGTATAACTCAATTGCGCTTCTTTTTTTGTGCCTTGCAAGCTTTGGTGTACATTTTCAACAACAGAACTAAATCAACTTCCATGAATTTATTACCGTCATGCTAAATATCTCCTCGGCCTCCCCCTTGGATAAGTTATTCTTGGGTCAGTAGGAGATATGTTGTTATAGACCCTAATTTTGCTATCGGCAGATGCATTGAAGCTTGCAATAACGGAATCAATTGTAATTGTATAAATCAATTGCGCTTCTTTTTTTTACCTTGCAAGCTTTGGTGTACATTTTCAACAACAGAACTAAATCAACTTCCATGAATTTATTACCGTCATGCTAAATATCTCCTCGGCCTCCCCCTTTGATAAGTTATTCTTGGGTCAGTAGGAGATATGTTGTTATAGACCCTAATTTTGCCATCGGCAGATGCATTGAAGCTTACAATAATGGAATCAATTGTAATTGTATAACTCAATTGCGCTTCTTTTTTTGTGCCTTGCAAGCTTTGGTGTACATTTTCAACAACAGAACTAAATCAACTTCCATGAATTTATTACCGTCATGCTAAATATCTCCTCGGCCTCCCCCTTTGATAAGTTATTCTTGGGTCAGTAGGAGATATGTTGTTATAGACCCTAATTTTGCTATCGGCAGATGCATTGAAGCTTGCAATAACGGAATCAATTGTAATTGTATAAATCAATTGCGCTTGTTTTTTTTACCTTGCAAGCTTTGGTGTACATTTTCAACAACAGAACTAAATCAACTTCCATGAATTTATTACCGTCATGCTAAATATCTCCTCCGCCTCCCCCTTGGATAAGTTATTCTTGGGTGAGTAGGAGATACGTTGTTATAGACCCTAATTTTGCCATCGGCAGATGCATTGAAGCTTACAATAATGGAATCAATTGTAATTGTATAACTCAATTGCGCTTCTTTTTTTGTGCCTTGCAAGCTTTGGTGTACATTTTCAACAACAGAACTAAATCAACTTCCATGAATTTATTACCGTCATGCTAAATATCTCCTCGGCCTCCCCCTTGGATAAGTGATTCTTGGGTCAGTAGGAGATATGTTGTTATAGACCCTAATTTTGCTATCGGCAGATGCATTGAAGCTTGCAATAACGGAATCAATTGTAATTGTATAAATCAATTGCGCTTCTTTTTTTTACCTTGCAAGCTTTGGTGTACATTTTCAACAACAGAACTAAATCAACTTCCATGAATCTATTACCGTCATGCTAAATATCTCCTCGGCCTCCCCCTTTGATAAGTTATTCTTGGGTCAGTAGGAGATATGTTGTTATAGACCCTAATTTTGCCATCGGCAGATGCATTGAAGCTTACAATAATGGAATCAATTGTAATTGTATAACTCAATTGCGCTTCTTTTTTTGTGCCTTGCAAGCTTTGGTGTACATTTTCAACAACAGAACTAAATCAACTTCCATGAATTTATTACCGTCATGCTAAATATCTCCTCGGCCTCCCCCTTTGATAAGTTATTCTTGGGTCAGTAGGAGATATGTTGTTATAGACCCTAATTTTGCTATCGGCAGATGCATTGAAGCTTGCAATAACGGAATCAATTGTAATTGTATAAATCAATTGCGCTTGTTTTTTTTACCTTGCAAGCTTTGGTGTACATTTTCAACAACAGAACTAAATCAACTTCCATGAATTTATTACCGTCATGCTAAATATCTCCTCGGCCTCCCCCTTTGATAAGTTATTCTTGGGTCAGTAGGAGATATGTTGTTATAGACCCTAATTTTGCCATCGGCAGATGCATTGAAGCTTACAATAATGGAATCAATTGTAATTGTATAACTCAATTGTGTTTCTTTTTTTGTGCCTTGCAAGCTTTGGTGTACATTTTCAACAACAGAACTAAATCAACTTCCATGAATTTATTACCGTCATGCTAAATATCTCCTCGGCCTCCCCCTTTGATAAGTTATTCTTGGGTCAGTAGGAGATATGTTGTTATAGACCCTAATTTTGCTATCGGCAGATGCATTGAAGCTTGCAATAACGGAATCAATTGTAATTGTATAAATCAATTGCGCTTGTTTTTTTTACCTTGCAAGCTTTGGTGTACATTTTCAACAACAGAACTAAATCAACTTCCATGAATTTATTACCGTCATGCTAAATATTTCCTCGGCCTCCCCCTTTGATAAGTTATTCTTGGGTCAGTAGGAGATATGTTGTTATAGACCCTAATTTTGCCATCGGCAGATGCATTGAAGCTTACAATAATGGAATCAATTGTAATTGTATAACTCAATTGCGCTTCTTTTTTTGTGCCTTGCAAGCTTTGGTGTACATTTTCAACAACAGAACTAAATCAACTTCCATGAATTTATTACCGTCATGCTAAATATCTCCTCGGCCTCCCCCTTGGATAAGTTATTCTTGGGTGAGTAGGAGATACGTTGTTATAGACCCTAATTTTGCCATCGGCAGATGCATTGAAGCTTACAATAATGGAATCAATTGTAATTGTATAACTCAATTGCGCTTCTTTTTTTGTGCCTTGCAAGCTTTGGTGTACATTTTCAACAACAGAACTAAATCAACTTCCATGAATTTATTACCGTCATGCTAAATATCTCCTCGGCCTCCCCCTTGGATAAGTTATTCTTGGGTCAGTAGGAGATATGTTGTTATAGACCCTAATTTTGCTATCGGCAGATGCATTGAAGCTTGCAATAACGGAATCAATTGTAATTGTATAAATCAATTGCGCTTCTTTTTTTTACCTTGCAAGCTTTGGTGTACATTTTCAACAACAGAACTAAATCAACTTCCATGAATTTATTACTGTCATGCTAAATATCTCCTCGGCCTCCCCCTTTGATAAGTTATTCTTGGGTCAGTAGGAGATATGTTGTTATAGACCCTAATTTTGCCATCGGCAGATGCATTGAAGCTTACAATAACGGAATCAATTGTAATTGTATAACTCAATTGCGCTTCTTTTTTTTGTACTTTGCAAAGCTTTGGCGTACATTTTCAACAACAGAACTTAATCAACTTCCACGAATTTATTACCGTCACGCTAAATATCTCCTCGGCCTCCCCCTTGGGTAAGTTATTCTTGGGTCAGTTGGAGATACGTTGTTATAGACCCTAATTTTGCTATCGGCAGATGCATTGAAGCTTGCAATAACGGAATCAATTGTAATTGTATAAATCAATTGCGCTTCTTTTTTTTACCTTGCAAGCTTTGGTGTACATTTTCAACAACAGAACTAAATCAACTTCCACGAATTTATTACCGTCATGCTAAATATCTCCTCGGCCTCCCCCTTTGATAAGTTATTCTTGGGTCAGTAGGAGATATGTTGTTATAGACCCTAATTTTGCTATCGGCAGATGCATTGAAGCTTGCAATAACGGAATCAATTGTAATTGTATAAATCAATTGCGCTTCTTTTTTTTACCTTGCAAGCTTTGGTGTACATTTTCAACAACAGAACTAAATCAACTTCCATGAATTTATTACCGTCAAGCTAAATATCTCCTAGGCCTCCCCCTTGGATAAGTTATTCTTGGGTCAGTTGGAGATACGTTGTTATAGACCCTAATTTTGCCATCGGCAGATGCATTGAAGCTTACAATAACGGAATCAATTGTAATTGTATAACTCAATTGCGCTTCTTTTTTTATACCTTGCAAGCTTTGGTGTATATTTCAACAACAGAACTAAATCAACTTCCATGAATTTATTACCGTCATGCTAAATATCTCCTCGGCCTCCCCCTTGGATAAGTGATTCTTGGGTCAGTAGGAGATACGTTGTTATAGACCCTAATTTTGCCATCGGCAGATGCATTGAAGCTTACAATAACGGATCAATTGTAATTGTATAACTCAATTGCGCTTCTTTTTTTTGTACTTTGCAAAGCTTTGGCGTACATTTTCAACAACAGAACTTAATCAACTTCCACGAATTTATTACCGTCACGCTAAATATCTCCTCGGCCTCCCCCTTGGGTAAGTTATTCTTGGGTCAATAGGAGATACGTTGTTACAGACCCTAATCCTGCCATCGGCAGATGCATTGAATTTTACAATAACAGAATCAATGGACACTTGATGGACCGTTATTGAACGTCAATGGACCGTTTTGAAACAGTAAATGTATCGCGTCTCTTTGTTTTTTTTATTCCTTTTTTTGTAATTTTTGTGTCTGTTATGCATTCTTTGTAATTACTTCGTTAATTATTGTGCTTATTTTAGGACTTTGAATTTTGTTTATTTGCCATTTTCCGTTCTTTTTTCTTCTCTTGTACTTCGTTTGTTATTGTGTTTACAACGGGTTATAAATAAATTCATTTAAACCCTAATACCTTCTCTTCTTCCCTTACCAGTCATTTATTTTTGTATGCTTTTCACTCAAACACATGTTATACAAACTCTTTTCTAAGCTTAAAGCGTGTCTAATAGTATTTCTAGCTGTGTTTTTATTTTATTTGTTCCTAGAACATATTTTGCTACATCACAAATAATTTTCCCAAAGGTATCTCCCTAATGCTCTAGATTTTCAGAATCTAAATTATCTAGTTTCGTATCCAACTTTTTTGGAAATTTCCTGTTCAATTCTCATCCTGGAGTCTTTCAACGTCATACTAATCTGGAAGGTAATTACCCTTCTCGAAAATAAGATTTTAAAAAGTTTTGGAAACTACTAGTTGATGATCCGTAATTTTAAGATGAAGAACGGTACCCTTAAACGTGCGCCCCAGTATCTTGTATCAATCTTGTCGTTCTTCAATTCAAAATAGCAAAGTAGATTAATTGATAAGCTTAACAGTATTACCATAATGTCTGTATCATGTTAACTTATCGGCCATTTTGCGAAGAAATACTGTTTTGTTTGTAGCTAGATTACTCTGCCTATAAAGTCGTGGTAGTCTACTGTTGCTATCTTTCTCCCCTACTTCAAACCTAACGAGGCTAAATATGAACTTACTGAGTGTTACCATCTCAAGTGACTTAAAACGGGATTGCCACGTTAACGATCTATTAAAACGTATTTTCTCTCCTCAAACTTCTTAATAAATTTAAATGTTCTAAATCGAAGTGTTTGTGGATTTTTCTCTCTTTTGTACAACCTACCCTCGAATACGCTTGTCCTGTTTGGCATCCTAGCATCTCAAATGAATTTACAGACAGAATAGAGGCAGTTCAAAAAAGGTGTCTAGCAAATCTAGTCACCCTTAAGGAAAGGAGAGCACAAATTTCCTTGCGTTTTGCCCACAATGCCGTGTATAACCCTCATACTACTTCTCTTTCCCTAGTGATCATTTACTCCCCCCCCCCGAAATCGTCCCTCCCCCAACGTTTTGCTTCAAGAAAAATCCCCCTTCTTGCCCCAATAGGAGTTTCCACTGAAAGATATAGAAGAACGCTCATCCCTCACATAGTTGAAATTTTAAAAAACCAGCCCCCCCTTCTCATTCTACTTTTATCATAGAGTTTTAGTATTTATTTTTCAATTGTGTACTTTTTGATGCTTGCTAGATATACTTTTGTTTAATTTTTTTTCCCTGTTTTAACTTTACGAGTTTTATCTATTGACTTTTTATTGATTGCAATTCTATAATTTTTTACTGACACTAAAGTGTGAATTCGGCCCTTTTGGGCTTGTGATAGCCACATTTTTGAAATAAAATCTTATCTTAAGGGAATTCATAGTAGTCGTTAGCTATTATGTATACAATCCAAAAAGGGTTTCGTAATCTGAGAGGAACCTGTTGCTATAGTCGAAGCCTTTTAAAACCTTATCGAGGCTCTCTGAAGATAAAGAGCCCAAAACCAGCCAAAATTATGAAGACATGCTTGACGGCAAAAGCCTTGGCAAGCTAATTGTATATGAAGTAACCAAATACAGCCTAGACATGACAAAAAGCGTCAGTCATGACTATGACAAAGCCACTAGCATGTCAACCTTGGCAAATGGCACTACTGGTGTGATAAAGCGTCGAAATCAACTAGCTGATTATTTTCATTGTGTCAGCCATTTCACCAATCTTTCGTGCTCGACGATAGTTTACCTCCTAATTTTACAAAATGTGTAAGATGTCGCACGAGAAACAATCGATCTTTTCAGTTCAAGTGCCAGGCGAATATAGCTTGAAAAAACATCTGATGTCAGACAATGCTAGAGCTGAGGCCCTCATTAGTCTTTGTATCGCAAGATTTGTAGACATGCTTGAGGCAATTAGTTGGTTTTTTGATTCCTTCTCGTCGATTATTTCTGCTCTACAGGAGATGCTAGGTTGGCAGGAGCGGGAGGCTAACAGGAAAGCATATGTGCTACGTTTCTGCATTGAGACGTCAGACACGTTGATCGGACTGGTCTGCTTGAACACGTTTTAGGGTGTTGTGAAACCATTGGAAGAGTCACTTCAAGAAAAGGATAGTGATCTCGTCAAAGCCGTTGGACTCATAAGCAGTGTAAAAGCAGCATTAGAGAAACGCGAGCCAATCCAAAAACTGAGTTCCCATCTTTGTATACGGAAGTCAAGAACATGGCAGAAGAAATTAATGTTTCTATGAAAGTCGTCCAACCACACATAGACTCAAGCTCTGTCTACCGAAGCTACTATAGGACTACATCACTCGTCCCAGCCCTGGATGTCATGCTACTTGATTTCACAGAAAGATTTAGCTACCATTTTGCTAATGCCACGAAACTGTCATTATTAATCCCAGCAATTGTTCATGACGAGAATTAGGACGATCTCAAAGAAGGCTACGAGAGGTACAAGGGGCTTCTCAGTGGTACACAGGCGGACTTGAAAATGGAGTTCCAGATATCGAAGACCCATTGTCAAATATTGCAATGGAAAAGCCAAACACGGCCGTTTCAGCTCTCAAAAGCTGCCAGGAGCAGATTTTTCCAAACATCTTTGTTTGGATCATAATCCTTGTAATGCTTCCAGTTTCAACAGATGGGGCAGAAAGAATATTCTCCAAGGTTCACAGGACGTGTTCTGCAGTGAAAAGTACAGTGTTGGAGGAAAGGCTGGAGTTACTACTGTTTATTCAAACATACAGGAACGAACTGCCGAAAACAGAAGATTTCATTGATTCGTTTGCCATCAGAAAAGCTCAGAAACTAAACTACAATATTGCCTTTTTATCTTCTCGTTTAGTTTTCTTTTTACCAAAAAAAATTCTTTAAAATACATGAAATAAAAATGTCCCTCAAAGTAGCTAGTTCGCTTATTATGATATAATACCAAATATTTTTTAATTACACTAATACTCTTTAAATTACATAAAAAAGCAAAAACACATGCCCCTTAAAGAAGATAGTTTTTTTAATTTGGTGCAATACCCAACATATTTTAGTTAGACTAAATACTTTTTAAATTATATACAAAAAAAACAATAAAAAATATTTTCCTTAAAGTAGCTAGAATTTTATTTTGGCATAATACTCTATGTTTTTTAGTTAGACTAATTTGATAATCTTAAAATTACATTAAAAAGAAACAACAAAACATGCCCCTTTAAGCAGCTAGTTCTTTTATTTTGGTATAATACCCAACATTTTTTAGTTAGACTAATGCTTTTTAAATTACATAAGAAAAACGTACCCCTTAACTTGTTAGACTTGTTAGACTAAATTCCCTTTGAATTGTGTTAATGTCAAAAAAAGTTCTGCAAAACAAAATTTTTCAAAGAAAAGAAATGCTCCATTAATCCATTAATGAGCAAAAATAAAGTCAAATAATCTCCCAAGCTTAAAACTACCGAAAATCACCATCAATGAATAAATAAAACTCAAAACGAACAGAAATTACAATAAATGCCCTACTCAAAAGAGTAAAAATAAACATGAGTAGGACTGACAACCCCCGTCCCTTATAAAAACAAGAACATAATTTGCCTTTACTGAAAAAAAAAACAATTCACAGTTGATTGTCAGTTTAATATACATACAGACATTTATTCCTTAAGTTTTAATAATTTTTCGTTTATTAAAGTAAAAAATAGTGAGAAGATTTGAAATGTATTTGTTTTCAGTAACGTGCAAGCAGATGATTAGGGCTACTGGTAATACATCTATAAACATAAGCACGCCTTCACCTCTACCTCTCGGGTGGTGTGGAAAAGATTTATTTTTTAAATGTAATATTAATTACATTCAATTTTTTTTTAAATGCAAACCAGGGACTCTGATACAGGGGGGTTAGTAATAAAATATATTAATTGGGCTCATTTCCAATAAAATGAGTCCTATCCAAAGTTCATGCGACCACTCATTCTATTATAACCTTGTAAGCCCCCCGGAAATAACTTGCAACCCTCGACCCAGGGCTCTGGTGGGCTATGTCATACCTAGAGCCTTTGTTACATGTTCTTTGGACTATTTTCAACAAAAGCGGCTATCTCACAATTTCGATTAGACACGTGTGGGGAAAAGAGGCCGTCAGAGGGGAGGGGGAACTAGTTGCAATGTATCACTTTTGACTCTTAAACGTGAATGAAAACGTTCAACTTCCAATTAAATGAGCTACCTCTAAAGTTTTCAGGACCACACCTTCCTTAAAACCCTTCAGAATCTTCTCCCTCAACTTGAATTTTAGAAGTCTTCTCCCTCGGAATATTAATAGTTTGTTTGAGCATGACTTGAATTGGACATAAGCTTCTTCTTCAGCAAAGGAATGCTCTAAGTCAGTCTCCTTTCATTGAGTCATTCAATGAATATAAAAGTATTCTTCTTTCATCTCTATTTCCTTTCTAATTCCTCCTTAACAAGTAGAAATACATCAAACCTATCTCATGAAAGAAGATACTCTCCAAGTTCTTTCTTTTATGACTGTACTTTTCTCAATATGTTCTAGTTTCAATTGGCAACTATGGATTTTGATCAACATGGTTCTAATTTAAATTTTTTTAATGGAATTAGCCTTGTCAAACATCAAAGCAATCTGTATTGTCGTGAGAGATCTTAAAAGTTTGAAAGAGCACCTTAGAGTAGGTGCTTAAAACTAAGAGGTTAGAACTAAGACTACCGACCCTTGTGATTTAAACATCATTTTTGTTTTCTTTCCTTTTCGCTAGTGATACATTTCCTGTGCTTATTTTTAGTGGTCTTCGCCCAAATTTATTTCCGCTACATCACCGAGATTTTCTTCAGAGATTCCAATTCCCTCGCAGGCGAGGCAGCACTTCCTCCAACACCAAATTTCCACGACAGATAATTTCTCTCTGGAATCTCCCAAAAAATAATGCTAACGAAAATTAAAGATTTTTGTATTTCACGTTACCGTTGATGGATTTACAAGCAATAATTTTCGGGTATATGTATTTTGGAGAACCCCAATTCTGTTTAGATTAAATTTGGAAAAAGACCCTGAAAATTTGGGAGGTAGTAGAAGTATTCGGGTAAACGTAATTTTAGTTACATTGTAGACTATAGCTTTTAGTATCATTACAAGAAAAGTAAATTTAAATTTGACATAAATTTTATGCTGCATTTTTGTAAAAAGAAGCAAATTATGTGTAAAGATATGCGTGAGGCACATATGTCTGTGCCTCCATCCCTCAGTGATTCAGAACCAGCGTAAAAATGTGGACGAAGCTACAGGTTTGAATCCTAGTGATTACCGGTTTCTGTAGCAGGGTCGAATTACTATTACAGTTGTGATTCAGAGGTGTCGCAAGAGGCACAAAAAAAACTCCCTGAAAACATGTAGTTAATTTATTTTATAAATTTGCTTTGAATAGTAAAAAATAACCTCTATTTACCAAAGAATTTTTGATAATGCATTATAATTTTCGATGAAGTGTGTCTCCTAGACTTATATTATGCATAGGATTTGTGTATCCTTGACAAAATTGTGAAGCAAATGAATTTTTGAGATTTAGAGAGTTGGGGGGTCAAGAATATTTCTGAAACTGAATGTTCGAATAACGTTTAGTGTAATTTTCTTCGGCTATGAATTGATGGAAAAATGAGCACAGGAAACTAGAAAGTCGATCGAGTGGATATCTTACCCTCCCTTTGAGAGAGTTTAGTGAGGAGTTTCTGGCAATTATTTCAAAAGTACACGATCTCTATACGGGGTGCCAATGTATTAAAAAGATTAGGGAATGCAAGGTGATGAAGACTAGTCTCAGTTAAAGATAAAATTGGGCATTGGTTAGTGACAAAAAGTATTAACCAAAAATTGTTTCTAATGGGGAAATAAATAACCGTTAAACACGAGTTTGGCTATGGGAAAGCGTGTAAAATACATTAAGAATACATTTTTAATAATTTAAAAGTGACGAAATATTTCTTTGAAAACGACAAGTTGGAAAAGTTATTAAACGGACTACAAACTCATAAGGCCCCCAGATGCCTCCAGTGATGGTTCTGGCCTCTCTTGCGCCCAAGACTAAATCCTGAAAACCTCCCCCTGTTCCCCCTCTTAAAAATATTCAGGCAAACTTAAAAAAAATCTTTGACAGAATTGTCACCTATTAGCATAATTTGAATACAAAATTTCAAACAAAGTGTTAAAATCAATTAAATATGGTCTACTTACTTTTATTTTCAAGGAATGGTGATAAGGATATGGGAAAAATCAAAATTTTTGATTCAATTTGCTTAAAACTACTGCCAGCTGCACCCTCTACTTCATAATAATAATAATAATAATAAATAAAAAGAATAAAATGATTAGAATCGAATAATGATTTTGCACCTCTAAAAGTTCTGCAATCAGGACAAGGCACCTCCCCCGGTTTCCGATAAAACTGCCTCTGACAGGTCCTAATAGTAAAGAAGACCTTTTTTTAATATGTCGGTTGCATTGTTAGAGCTATAGCGGTAACAATTATGAAAGAAAAGAATCAAAGTGAATGTAGTAATAATAGAGATACTGACTTGACATCAGTAGGAAGTAAATTAGCTAGTATAGTGATGATTGTTATTAGACTAAGAGATGTTTGTATGTCAGTTTTTAAGAAAAGAGGTGGGATGTGATGGATATGTGTGGTAGTGAACCTATCTTCCTTTATGCATACCAGGGTTGTAATTTACTATGGGTAAGGGGGGGGGGGGCAAATACCCCTGCTACACCTTGGTTAAGTTACCTTTATATAGCACTACAAAGTACCTTTATAGTACTACTAAAGTACTAAATAGTACCTTTATGGTACCAAATGGCACATTTTTGTAGTTTTTACTGTCATTTTTACTTAGTTTTGAAAAATCGCCTCCAACTTTGACCCCTCCCCTCAGGGTTTTGACGAAATTACGCCCTGATGCATGCTTGTATGAAACAGATGTTCTTCTGAAAATACCAATATGCTTTCTTAAATTGGTAATTTGGCCCATTCCCAGATTTTGTATAACAGCCCAGAACAAAAAAAAAAGAAGAAAAAAAAACAGCCTTGGAAAATTGATCGCACATTACATTCCGTCACTGAGAAGAAATAGGCTGACATGTCGGTAAGGAGAGAATGGAGATATATTTTGTGAAATTTGGCCCACTTAACATACTATTGTTTCTAAATGTCCCATAGCTTCCTGTTGGCACTGTGTGTAGAACCCTTCTACCTCCTCTTCTACACCAAGGGAGCGTTTGTTCTTACATCTAGATAAGTTTGCTGAAATGATTAATACTACACAAGAATTTAATATTGCCTTGATCCTGTGTATCAAGATTAAAAGTAGTGTATGCAAAGAGGTCATTAAAAAATATTTAAGCTAGATTGTTTGGAGTAAAGAAACAGAGGAAACAGTAGTTACCATATTAAGATTATTTGGGTTAGAAAAGGTAGAGGATGTGTCGACCAAGTGTTCACTCTTAGGTTAATAATTGAGAAATCATTTGTCAAAACACCTTCGTTGTCAAATACCTTTGGTCCTCAGTTTTATCGATTATGAGCAAGCTTTCGATTCTGTTGATAGAAGAGCGTTAACAAAGGTCTTATCGTTATATGGTATACCAGAAAAATACATTAAAGTGATTTGTGCTATGTACGAGATACTGCTGTAGTTAAGGTAGGAAATGGGGTTAGCAACTGGTTTTGTATTAAATCAGGAGTTAAGCAGGGTTGTGTTCTATCCCCTTTTATATGGATCATTTTGATGGACTTCGTCTTAAGGAGAAGGCAATTGGAGACCACGGAATCAAATGGGGAGGGAAAACGCTCCTGGACTTAGATTATGCTGCTGATTTAAGCATATTAGATGAAAGTGTAAGCAAAGTGAATGAAGTTTTAGAGGTTTTGCGAGTTCAGGGTGCTAAAATAGGCTTGAAAATTAATGTTAAGAAGGCTAAGTCACTAAGGCTAGGAATAAGTGAAAATGAACAGGTGACATTAGGTAACGAAAAGATTGATCAGGTTGGGAGCTTCAGTTACCTTGGTAGTATTATTAGTAAAGATGGTGGGAACAGTGAAGATGTTAAAAGTAGAATAGGTAAGGCTCAGGGTGTTTTTTCACAGTTAAAAAAAGTTTGGAAGAATAGAAAGATAAGCCTACAAACCAAGATTAGAATATTGGAAGCTACAGTGATGACAGTGGTCAAATATGGTTCTGAAGCATGGGCGCTCCGAAAAGCAGATGAAAATTTACTAGATGTTTTCCAGAGAAATTGCCTACGGATTGTTCTGGGTACCCGACTGACTGACCGTATTTCAAACAGTAGGTTGTACGAAAAATGTGGTTCAATCCCGGTTTCTAGAGCTATAATTAAAGAAAGGTTGAGATGGCTAGGCCACGTTCTACGGATGAAGGATGACAGATTACCGAAGATTGTCATTTTGGCCAACCGTCTGGGGCTACACGGAAAGCAGGTCGTCCTTGTCTGGGTTGGGAGGATTTCATAAATAATGATTTAAAGGAAATAGGAACTTCCTGGGAGGGTGTAAAGAGGGAGGCTTTGAATAGATTATGTTGGAGGAGGAGCGTGTGTAGCTGTGTTGGCCTCAGGCGGCTTGGTGCTGCAGTGAGTTATTAGTAGTAGTAGTATTGGTAGTATTTACAGCTGTATTGGACTCACATGGCTTGATATTTTGATGATACTGATGAATTGCCAGTAATAGCAATGAGAGTAGTACCACTAATGATAGAAAAAATAAAAAATCGCCTCAGGCAGAATAAAGGGAAGCTGTAAAACCTGATTCATTCTTGCAGAAATTAAAAACAGAAATTTAATTAGAAGTTTATAGAAATTTTCAATTTAACGAGAATCAAGCTCTATACATGATTCTAGAAATCGTCAAATAAAAAGAAAAAAAAAGAATAAACATATTACCAAGAAAACCGGAAGACGGTGGATTAGGATGAATGTTTACTGGACTGTGACCTTGGATAAAGTCCCAAAGTCTCCATAATGTCCTGGGATGGAGTAAATGCATATCCTGGTATGGGCAAGTCCTTCTTTTCTCAAAGAAATCATTAAAGAAGTCTATATCTGGATTGTTGTACCACTAAAAGAAAAAAACTCAACTTTTTTCTTATAGTACGAATAAAAAAAATAATAACTTTAAATAATTGAATATAATCATTCATCTAAATTTGATGTTATGAGGTCGAATTTATTGTTGATAGAGCTGCGAGAGGTTATGTTGAATAAGAAACATGGTGGTAGAAATGATTAAAATTACGTAGAGTCATTGCACACGAGCAATTTGAATGTTGTCAGCAAAAATCTATTAAAATTCTCAATTTTTGATAATTTCATAGAACTATGAGTAATTAAGTAGATTTTCAATTAGTCCATTAAATATACTACGTAGGTATCAATGTGTATGGTCTGAATAAGAATATGCCATTCTTTTAAAACGAGCTCAGCATATGATGAAAAAATCAATAGAGAAAAATTTGAATAAAAGCTTTTGCATGGCTTCTTTTATAAGTCTTTTTCTTAATTATTGGAGTTTAAGCTAATGGAGGAAGCAAGTTTAAGAAGCCACTAAACTATTTACAATCTGAAAGAGGAAAAGAGACAAATGTAAGGAAATTCCTTCTAGAAGCCCCGAATTGACTTGCACTCTTAGCATAGCCAAAACCAACTAAGAAACAGAATTTTAGAGTTTAGAATTCATTTAAAACATTTTGGAAATTAATCTCTGGAATGGTAACTCTGCTCCAATTTCGTAACTTTAATCTTTTTTTGAGTCACGGGGTAAAAGCTGAAAATTCGGTACAAGAATGAAAAAAAAATTCAATCTATATTTATTTAAAAATCTCTTCTCCGTTTTTGATAGTGTCAATACTGTTAGAGTAAGCCCAGAGGATTCTATAACTCAGACGCCAAGTAAAATACAGAAATTGTCTCTTAACTGTTGTCGCCTGAGAGAGGCAAATTGTCTAATTGGCCTCCAAACATCATAAAAGTTATGTCTCTTCCATAAATTAATTTTTTGTATGAAATTATATATATTAAAAGATTCACTTTTCACCATAGTTGAACATTTTTTTTATTGGCTTTTTCTTCTTTAACTCTACCTGGCTATCTTTTCCCAACATAGCATCCTGAAGACGCTTCTACTTTTGTGAAACAGTCAAACTACCAACAGCCCTTTTCTAGGTCTATTTAACTCATTTTGTTTATTTTTAATTTGAATTAATAAATATTGATTGATTCAGTGCAGGGAGTTTTGTTTTATAATGTGATTTGTTCTTATTTATTTTATTGTTTATATATTTTTTTCGTTGTGTTTTAATTGTCATGGTTTTTTGTTTGTTTGTGATGTCTTAAAAAAGTCTTAAATTGTCGGTTGTAATTTTTTTTCCCGTTGAGAAAGGCTCCTGGACGTAGGGCCGAAATGTTGGGAGTATTTTTATTATTTTTTTTTTAGCTAAAGCGTAGTTTTTATATTTTGTTTTTATTTACTGCTTTGTTAAAATTAAACCCTTTTTTCTCAACTAAAAGAAAAGAGCAACATTAAAACTTAAAAAAAACATAAATCATTATGTGTATGAATGGAATTGCCCCCTCATCAACACCTCACTCTTTACACTAAAGTTTATTTTAAAAAAAGCGTCCTGTTGCTAAATTAAATGATCCCCTTCACACACATAATAATTCAGGTTCGTTTCATGTTTTAATGATGCTCCTTACTTTCAGTTGAAAAAACTTTATTTTTAATTTAATTTCTGATCGTTTTTAAGTAAAACCATGAAATATGGCCCCACCTCCGCGGAGAAATCCCTCTCCCCAAGAAAATATCCTCTAGACAATTCAATTCCGCTGAAAATTTAACCAGGACAATTACCCTTGACAAATCCACGCGTAAGATTGAGACGGAAAAGAGAAAGCAAGACATTTAAAAAGAATTGTATATAGGAATTCTGGTAAATTCCCCCAGTGTATAGTTTCCCCTGACGAGTTCAACTCCTGAAAACTTCCCTCCCAATACAACATTAACCCATGGAAAAAAACAGCAACAAATTCCCCCCCCCCCTCAAAAATGTGTACATACTTCACAATTACAAATACTAGATGTAAAAAAAGAACAAATGTCATGATTTAAAAATCTTTCCCCTAGGGCTGTGGGGGGTTATGTAATATCCAAAGGCATAGTTATTGGGATTTTCAACCATGATGAGCAAATTGGCTATCTAAAAATTTTGATCAGACGACTTTGAGAAAAAAAGAGGTGAGAGAGGGGCCAGGATGCCCTACAATATTTTTGGTCACTTTAAAAAGGCACTACAACCTTTAGTTTCCGTTCGAATGAGCCTTCTTACGATATTTTAGGACCACTGGGTCGATACTATCGCCCTTAGGAAAAAAATATAAACACGCCTCCGTGATCTTTCGTCTGTCAAAAAATAAAAAAATTCCACGTTTTGGACTGTTTCCCTCTTTTTTTGAAATGTACAAATTTTTTATCAGGCCCGTAGCCTTTAATCGATAAGACTAGAGTTAGATAAATTAAATATATAAATAAAACAGGCACGCTAAAGTTCAAATTTTGTTCCAATTCTTTAAGAATGACCCCTGAATCACAAAGGCCGTTTAATTAGAATGAATAGCTCTTTTGAAAGAACAAAAAATACTTTACCGTAAAGAGCGATGTATTAACGAGGGGATGAACCCTCTCATATATATAATAATTTCTGTTCGCTTTAAGTTTTAATGTTGCTCTTTACTTTCAGTTGAAAAACTTTTTTTTATTTAATTTCTGATCGTATTTTAAATAATACTTGTTAAACTAGCACTACCTTCATGGAAAATTGTTTTCTCCCATGGAAATTCCTTCATGGACAGATACTCCCACGTAACCCCTCTCACAAGCCCCCTAACCTCCTCCAGAAAAAAAATCCCCTGTGAACGTCTGTAAACTCCCTAATAACCAATACTATATGTAAACAATAGGCAAAGTTCATAACTTGCAGCCCTTATCCCGGGGACCGTGGGGGATTAATCCGTCCTCAGAGACATTGTTATTAGATTTTTCTACTATGCTGAACAAAATGGCTGTCTCAAAGTTTTGATCCGGTGACTTTGGGAGAAATATGAGCGTGGGAGGGGGCCTAGTTACCTTCCATGTTTTTTGTCACTTAAAAAGGGCGCTAGAACTTTTAATTTCTGTTTGAATGAGCGCTTTCGCGATATTCTAGGACCAATCCGTGATATTTCTTCTGACGATATTCTAGGACCAATCCATGATCTTTCTTCTGACAAAATACAATATTCCACATTTTTGCAGATAAGGAGCTTGGAACTTCAACAGTAAGATTCTCTGATAAGCTGAGTCTGATGGTGTGATTTTCATTAAGATTTTATGACTCTTAGAGGGTGTTTTTCCCTTTTTTTCGAAAATAAGGCAAATTTTCTCAGGTTCTTAACTTTTGATGGATAAGACTAAACTTGATGAAAATTTCATGCCAACTATTGAACCGGGTCGCTCTTTACTTACAGTTCGTTACTACGAACTGTTTGATGAATGCATAAAGCTTGTTTGAGGAAAGCACCAAGTTCTAAGTTTGACCGTAATTACATAGGATACAGACCTCTTGCTAAACACGGGTCCTGGCATGATATTTTAGGCAGGCATACAAGTCTTAACACCGCTTATTGAGATTAGATATAACAATTTTAACATCTTAAGGGGGAAGCCATTTAAGTCTTGGTGTCACTTTGTAGCAAAGAACGCCTGGAGATAGGTTAAGTTGTATGTTAATATTAAGAGCACAGCTTAGATACCAATATACAGTTATGAAAACTTCTATCTTTCTCATGAGAAGCTTTTGGTACAGAGCCCTAAACTTGGCGCCTCCTCCAAGCCCGCGCTCTGACGCGTAGATCGTACTACAACACCATAGGCGGGAACGCAATTTTGTTTGGCTGCATACACAGCTTAGATACCAATATTGGTTATCTAAGCTGTGCTGCCAGTTTCCTGTCTCCAGCCGCTAGCATCGCTACCGCGCCCTGTGTCCCAAAAATAAATCGAGTTTTTATAACCGTATTGGTATCTAAGCTTTAATTAAGCATCATGGAGACTTGAAAAATTTATAATACTTGCGCAAGGAAGAGCTTGACTTATACATTTTAGAAATATAGTTATTATGGCCACTATTTCTATTTAGAAGACGAAGTCCCACATGTATTACAAAATGTTATTCAATATACCAAATATAACTATATCTAAGGATATACATTTTTCAGGGTCCTCAAGCTCCAATGAGCAACGCTAGTTTTCGGAGTAAAAAATGCTTTACCAATATTTCATTAACTTTCGATTTTCCAGAACTGTATTTCTCTCTCTCATCAATCTCGACTTCAAAACAATTAGGACCAACACATAACGAAGTGTGACCGTGTTTAAAATCACAATATGTATTTCAATCAAACAGTTCGTGGTAACGAACTCTAGTAAGGAGCGACCCGGCTCAATAGTAAACGAAACTCTAAAAACGGAATTTTGATGCTAAAATATACATCAAAAGAATCAGATTTTCATGCTGATTTTAAATATATAAGGTTAATCAAACTTAGTCTTTGTCATCAAAAGTTACGAGCCTGAAAAAATTTGCCTTATTTTAGAAAATAGGGGAAAACACCCCCTAAAAGTCACAGAATCTTAACGAGATTACACCGTTACAGAAATCTTAACAGAAATTACACCATCGCATTCGGCGTATCAGAGAACCCTATAACAAAATTTTCAGGCTCCTATCTACAAAAATGTGGAATTTCGTATTTTTTGCCAGAAGACAAATCACGGGTGCGTGTTTATTTGTTTGTTTTTTTTGTTTTTTTTTCCCAGGGGTCATCGTATCGACCAAGTGGTCCTAAAATATCGCAAGAGGGCTCATTCTAACGGAAATGAAAAGTTCTAGTGCCCTTTTTAAGTGACCAAAAAAATTGGAGGGCACCTACGCCCCCCCACGCTCATTTTTTCTCCAAAGTCAACAGATCAAAATTTTGAGATAGTCATTTTGTTCCGCATAGTCAAAAACCATAAAAACTATGTCTTTGGGAATGACTTACTCTCCCACAGTCCCTGGGGGAGGGGCTGCAAGTTACAAACTTTGACCAGTGTTTATATATAATAATGGTTATTGGCAAGTTTATAGTCGTTTTCAGGGGATTTTTTTTTGGTTTTGGGGGTGGGGTCGAGGGGAGGGGCTATGTGGGAGGATCTTTTCTTGGAGAAATATGTCATGAGGGAACAGAAATTCAATGAAAAGGGCGTAGAATTTTCTAAAATTACTATTAAAAAAAAACAATGAAAAAATAAACATGGAAAAGTTTTTTCAATTGAAAGTAAAGAGTAGCATTGAAACTTAAAACGAACAGAGATTATTACGCATATGAGGGGTTCTAAAAATACTTTAGCATAAAGAGTGAATTATTTAGGAGGAGATAAATACTTCGCTCTTTATGCTATAGTGTTTTTAGTAATTTCAACTATTTATTCTACGGCTTTTCTGATTCAGGGGTCATTCTTAAAGAATTGGGACAAAACTTACGATTTAGTGTAAAGAACGAGGTATTAACGGGGGTAAAATCCCCCTCATATACATGATAAAAATTAAAGAATATAAAAGTTTGTTACGTAAGTTAATTCTTAAGTTAAGTATATTTTTTACTAATAAAAAAATTCGTTAAAAATTAAAATTTATAGTTGCCTTTTTATGTAACCGAAAAAAATTGCATGGCAACTAGGCCTCCTTCCCCATCCCTTATTTCTCAAAATCGTCTGATCAAAACTAAGAGAAAGCCATTTAGCCAAAAAAGGAATTAATATGCAAATTTCATTTTAATAATTTATGTTTGGAGAGCCAAAATCAAACATGCATTAATTCAAAAACGTTCAGATACTACATAAAAAAAACTAGTTTTTTTAACTGAAAGTAAGGAGCGACATTAAAACTTAAAACGAACAAAAATTACTCCGTATATGAAATGGGTTGTCCCCTCCGCAATCCCTCGCTCTTTACGCTAAAGTTTTACGCCACAATTCTGCTTTTTAAAACAATTAAAAGCTTTAGCGTAAAGAGCGAGGGATTGCGGAGGGGACAACCCATTTCATATACGGAGTAATTTCTGTTTGTTTTAAGTTTTAATGTCGCTCCTTACTTTCAGTTAAAAAAACTAGTTTTTTTTATGTAATTTTATCCAAAGATCAATTAAAAGTATATCTTTATCAAATTTATACCCAAATCTCACACATCCAGATAAGTTTTTAAATTGTAAGTAAAATAAATTTTGGATTTAAACTCAAATAAATTTATAATGAAATTGTTGCTTTGTTATGGTTAATCTTTATAATCAGCTCACAGCATTCTTCATAGTTGTCAAAAAAGTTAATATTTATTATGTAAATATTTCATTTGCGGTTTTGTAATGTTCCAGCCGAAGAGTATGTCACGGTTAAGCAGAGGGGAGAAATTTGGTCACCACGGAAATTCTCAATGTTTTTTTTTTTAATTGTAGAAAGTATATGAAAATGCTTTCTACTACTTTTTCTCTTTCAAATGAAGGTATTGTTTTTTAAGGTGTATTTTTTTTTCTTGGAAAATCAGAAATCTCTCTTTTGTTGTCCCTAATTGATGCCACAAGCACATTTTCTTATTTGAAGAAGAGGGGAAATGCTTCAAGATATGGAATCATGTTTCACTTTGAGTCTTCACAGAGAAAGGGGGAATTTATTGGGCGGGGAAATATAAAATCTATCTGTTCTCTAAGAAGTTTACTGAAGCCTGACTTTGTGGGTGGTTTTGAGTCAATATTTTTCAATGACAGGTCTTACGATATCTTAAGGTGGGGAGTCTACATGGCTTGAGACTTTATTGACTTGTCACGGAAAACAATATTTAAAAGGAGAGAAAAAACTTGACGATGCCTAGTAGGATGTAGGTTCGGCTAGAGGTGTCACCTGGAGAGAGGACTGGGGAACTTTTCCTTCATCAAATACCTTCCCACTTAAAAGGTAAAGGTTGCAGTGATATAATCTTTTAAATAATTATCATAGGGAGCACAATAGCGCTACCCAAGTAAGAGCAATGTCGGCATAATGTTTTCTTGTTTATTTTTCTGTTCACCAAGGCACTTCCTATTCAAAGAATTGTTGTAAAAACTTCGAAAGGAGCTTCTCTGATTATATATTGAAAGTTCCAGTAAAGTATTTGGACGATAACCAGGCCCCCCTCATACCCATCACTTTCACAAACATATTCTATCAAAATTTTGAGATAGCCATTTTGATAGCAATTTTGTTCAGTATAGTTGAAAGGTCCAGTAACTATGACTCTTGGAATATTAAGCCCCAAAGCCCTTAAGCAAGAGCTCTAAGGTATTGAATTTTCCCATAATGTTTGTTATTGAGAAATGTGGGTATTCGAAGAGCTTTCATTTGAACCATTCAGAGAATATTGAGGGTAGTGTTTAAAGAAATCAAAACATATTTTAAGTTTACGGGTTTTCAAAAGGGCGTAACTCATGAATGGCTGATTGTATCAATTTGGAACTTAAAGAAAATGATAAGAGGGTGGTCAATGGACCAAACAGGCAATTTTTGCGCGCTACTGCAACTACTTCTCCTACTACTACTGCTGCTGCTACTACTACTACTACAACTACTACCTCTACTGCTACTACTAACACTACTATCCCTATAACTTCTGCTTCTGCAGCGAGTAGTGCCAAGAAATGTTGAGGGAAGTTGAACTAAATAAATATATGCTAAGCGCATACAGATTGTCTGAAGGGCGCATCAGCAATATCTTTGGAACGGCTTACCGTATCAAGCTGAAACTTCCAGGGTAATATCAGTGGATGTAAAACTTGCCAAAAGGCAAAATGTGCATACTGCCGCCGCTAGTGCTTTTGCTACTATTGCTACAACCAGTAACACAATGATACTACTGCTACTCTTACTAATACCACTACTACTGTGATACTAGTGCTATGAAGTCTAAGGGTTTGAAGGGGAAAATTTGAACAACATCAAAGCACAGCATGTGCAAGCAAATTGTCGATAGAGTGTTTCTCAAGGATGGACTAAGGTGTTAAGTCGGAAACGAAAGATGATTGACCAAAAGGCAAATTATTAATGCTACTGCTGCTACTAGTGTTAGCACTATTACTGATAATACCAATTCAACTCGCACCACTCGCACCTACAACTCGCACCACTGATTCTCCTACCACTACTACCATGACTACTATTACAACTATTGCTAGGTGTATGAAATTGAAATGTCTAAGGAATATTTAGGGGGGAGTTGAACTGAATCCCAACATACCGTATGCGTGCAAGTTCTCAAATAGACATATCAGCAAAATCTTAGGAGCGACCAGGTATATGAAGTTGAAACTTACAGGGCTTGCTGTGGGGGATGTCGGACAAACCAAGAGGCAATAGTTACATCCTACTATTACCACTTTTACTACTACGACTGCTACTACTGCTATTACTATTGCTACTATTATTAATACTTCTTCTATTGCTAAAGCTAAGGCAACGACTAATTCTACTGCTACTACTACTACTGCTACTACTATTTCTTGTACTACTACTGCTGCTGCGCTTAAAGGCTGTCAAGAGGACGCAACAGCAATGCCTTATTGAGTGTTTTATGAAACTAAGTTGAAGCTATCATTGTGTATGATGAGGGGTGAAAAAAAACAAAAAAAACAAAAAACCAAAAAAACCAAAGGTTTTTTTGAAAAACCAAAGGTGAAAAAACCAAAGGTTTTTTTTTACAAACTGCTGCTAATGCAATTGCTACTGCTTCAGCTTTCGCTACTACTGAAGCTTAGAGTATTAAGGTGAGGGTTTTAAGGAATTTTTTCGTGGTTGTTGAACTAATGAAAATAGACTATTATATATACATGCGGTGCAACGGTGTCAAAGCGGTGCGACGGAATCTTTCGAAAACGGCTTACATTATTAATTTGGAACTTTCACGTTATTTTGTGGCCGATTTTAAAATAACCAAAATATATTTTGTGTGTACTATTGATTACTACAATTGCTGCAACTAATGAGGCTAGGGGTATTAAGATGCAACTCTTGAGGAACGTTTCGGGGGGGGGGTAAATTAAACGAAAAGGTAAAAAAAGGTAAAGGATACGGCATTAGACTTTACAGTCCGTACCGGCGGTGCTGATCTCCGTTTCTTGGCCCTTCAGCCAGGAAGTGCAATGGGGGGTTGGAGGCCAGCCATCCTGTGCTTTCGCACACCCTTCCTGTTTACCTTCCCCAGATTTCTCCAGGTACCTATTTAGAGCTGGGTCGACTCTGGCTAAGCTTACAGAGTCACGCCACTGACCCCCGTCCCAAACCGAAGAATTGGGTACACTGGGATTCGAGCCCGCCTCCTCTCAGACAAGGGATCCCGAATCCAGCGCACCAACCTGCAAATTAAACGAAAACACATTGTTCATTAAGGTTATCAAAAGGGTGCATAAGCAAATCACAGGCAGCACAGCGCTATCAAAGAAACTTTTAAATGAGCTAATACGATTGGAAATGAAAACTTTTACTGCCCTTCTTAAGAGTCAAAAGAGGATTGGATGACAAGCAGCCTCTCCCAATATCAGCTTCTCCAAACCCATCCATCCAATAAAAAATTTCGATATATTTTTGTGGATGCTGGGGATTTCAACTCCACAGCCCTCAAAGTAAGGCTGTAAACTACAGAATTTGCCCATTGTTTATGTATTGTGTTTATCATTGGGAGAGAGGTTTTTTTTTATCTTTGGACAATTAAGGTCAATTATGCCCATTTCTGAATGAAGAGTACTGTTTATAAGCAATGGGCAAATAGCATAATTTAAAGCCCTTGCTCTGCGGGCTGTGTGGGGCTCACATCCCCAACACCCAAAGGTCAGAGAATCTTGAGGGTAAAGTTGAGCTAAATAAAATCATGTTATGTTAATACTGGTTGTCAAAAGAGGGAAAGTCAAGAATTACCAAGGGTATCAAGTTGGAACTTTAAGGGAATTACGACGGGGTAAATGAATTGACCAAGGGTGTGTTCAGGATGATGTTGAACTAATCAAAAGGCTCTATGTGGATGTTGCTACTGTTACGACTGACAGGGGACACTCTGTGCATACTGCAACTATTGCCACTGCTGCAAGTTCTGTTAGTATTACTATTATAACTACGACTACTACTACTGAGGCGGAGGGTAGAAAGTTGAATTTTCATGGAATGTTCAGGGGTATGTTGAACTAAATAAAAAAAAATACGCTGTGCAAGCATGTTATTAAAAAGGTGTATCACCAGTATTCCAGGAAAGGTCTAGAGTATTAAGATGAAACTCTCAGGATTTGTTAGGAAGGATGTTGAACTAGGCAAAATGCAAAATCTGCATACCGCTGCACCTACTAACACTACTACTACAGCCACCGCAACTATTACTATAATGATTGCTAATGCGATAACTACCACCTCGACGACTAGTACTAGTACTACTGAAGCTCAGGATATTACAGTGAAACTTTCACGGAATGTTGAAAACAATAGTGAACTAAATCGATAAAAACTTTGTGGGTACAGGCTATTAAAAGGCCAAAACAGGTATACATCGGGAACTCTATAGAGTATTAAGTTGAAACTTTCAGCGCATATTAAGGGGAATATTGAACCGAAAAAAAAGCATTATATACATACAACTCCTACTATTCCTTCTACTAATATCAATGATACTATTGAGGCTAAGGTTGTTAAAGAGACATTTTCAGATAATACTGGGGGGTATATTATATAAAACAAAAACACGTTGTTTGTATGCAGGCGGTTAAATGGCCGTATCAACGGTAAATCAAGAACAGGTTACTTTCAGAGCGTACTGAGGGGTATTTTGGGCACATAAAAAAGCTATTTTCATACTCTTTTTAATAGTAGTAGTAATGCTGTTGTTGTCAGTACTAATATAATTTAGGCCTATCAGGCCCCGGTATTAATTTAGAACTTTCATGAGTTTGAGAGGGGATGTTGGGCTAAATCAAAACATAATGTAAGTGCATCCAGGTTGTTAAAATACCTAATACCTGAGTTATGTGTACTCAGGTATTCGAAAGGGAGTATGTTACAAAAAAAAATGTCATAATTTATCTCCAACGTGAAAATAGTAGGCTAAAATATGAATTCTTAAAGGAAAAATGAAAAGATTTAATTCTGTTTCCAACAAAAAGACAACGTCAATAAAAAGGCGAATTGAAATTACCTTAAAAAACTTTTTCCACGAAATAATTTTTCCAAAGACAAGTAGAGAACTATATTAAGATAAAAATTAAATTTCAATCGTAGAGTCCCAAAAATGTAACCATCGATAAATAAGTACTACCCAAAACGAACACAAATTACAATAAATAACTGAGTCAATAAGCAACCCAAAACAAACAGAAACTGAGATAAACGGGGCCGAGCCCCCCCCCCCATGGCTTCTGAAGACCAGAAAAAGACTTGCAATTCATAACATCTTAGCAATTATTAAAAAATAAAACTGAACAAAATTATCCTTCAATCAAAAATTCAGAGAGAGGGATAGACTGAGAAATTTTATTGACATTGGTTAAATTTTGTAATAAATATTCAGTATATTTCCAATTCTGTATTTCTTTTTATCAGCAAATTGAGGTTCTGCCTATGGGTGCACTTTTCTCAGGTATATTAGTACTGTAAAGAACAAAGTGCTGAGGAGGGGGAAACCCAACTCATATGTGTAATAATTTTTGTTCGTTTTAATTTTTAATGTTGCTCCATACGTTCAATTGAAAAACCTTGTTTTTTATGTAATTTCTGACCTTTTCTTTAAATAGTACCAGGAAATCTGGCCTCACTTCCACAGAAAAATCCCCCTCCCAACGGAAATATCTTCTTAGCAATTAAATCCGAGTGAAAACTTACGCTGGACAATTACCTTTAATGAATCCACGCATAAAATTGAGTCGACAAAGAGAAAGCAGGAAAAGAATTTTTCAACAGAATTCTAGCAAATTCCATTGGGTAAAATTTCCGTGAAAAGTTTACCCCCTAGAAACTCCCTTTCCCATGGACAATCTCCCCTGAAGAAAATTTACCTCCCCCCCAACTTGAAAATTGCATGCATACATAACAGTAACCAATACTATACGTAAACACCGGGCAAATTTTATAACTTAAAGACCTTTGCCCAGTGGTTGTGGGGTCTCATTATCTCCAAAGTCATATTTTTCGGAACTTTCAACTGTACTGAACAAAATGCCTAAGAAACTTTATTGGAATATTTTGGGGATTAGGGTTGTGGGAGGGGTCTTGGTTGCCCTCCAATCTTTTTGGTCACTTAAAATGGGTGCTAAAAGTTTTAATTACGTTTAAGTTAGCCTTCTCCCAATATTCTTGGACCACTGGGTTGATACGATCACCCCGGAAAAAAAATTAAAAACACATCCGTCATCTTTCTTCTGGCAAAAAAAAAATAATATATTTTGATGAGAGGAGCTTGAAACCTCTACAGTAGGGTTCTTTAAGACACTGAATCGGATTGTGTGATTTGTACTAAGATTGTTTGACTTTTATGGGGTGTTTCTCCCCTTTTTAAAATTAGGCAAATTTTCTCAGGCTAAACTTATTGAAACTTGTGTATTTGTGATTAGAATATTAAGCCGAATTCTTTGATATATTATTCTGTTTTTTGGAGCTTTGGTTTCATTTGAGCCGCATTGCTCCTTACTTAAAGATTGTTACCACTAACCGTTTGATCCATCCTGGTTTAACTTTGTTGAATTAAGGATTCTGGAACTGGTTTAATTTTTAATTTTAGTTGAAAGGTCGCAATTTACAGTAAGTCTTTTATTATTTACACGTTTTTTGATGAGGACAACCCTTGGATATAGGGCCGGAATCTTCATTAGAAGTGAACACGTTTCACTGTCTTAAAAATTCCTTATTGTTTTACCTTTTGTTTGCTTTTGCGATGGGAAAATAGTGTAGTTTTCGTAGTGTAGATTTTTTCGAAATCTAGAAGTAAATAACTCTGTAATCTCTGATTCAGCGCTGGTTTGGTCAAGCTTTTTTCATTAGGCCAAATCTCTGCTTTGATGAAGCTGAAAATGGGCTGAAACAACTTAAAAACACTTATTTCAAGACTATGTGACGGAGATACAGAATTTTTTTTTTTTATAAGTCTTTTGGCTGAAAAAAATGCTTTTTTACTGGCTCAGTTTCTTAGAGGAGATTCAATTAGATGGAGACAGAATTTTCGTTCTTTTTGTTGGCTTGAAATTTTAAACTCGAGAGCGAATAGCCAATCAGGTTTTTGAGAGGAGGGGCTATTTGTCTCTACAGAAATTGCATTTTATTTATAGGCTTGCGAAAATTCGTCAAATAGGTAAGCCGAGGACATTCAGGTACACTTCCAAACACTTCGTGGTAGCAGACTGTATGCAAGGAGCGACAAGGAATAGGACGTTAAAGTTTGGCTTCGCCCCAATTTTCTAAGAAACGCTTCTTAAACGCAAGGGTCGTTTCATTGAAATAAGAGGATTTTTTGAAGTACTTAAGAACTTTAGCTTTAAGAAAGAGAAATTAAGGAGGGTGTAGTCCCCTAATATATGAAATAATTTCTGTCCGTTTTGAGTTTTAAGGTTGCTTTTTACTGTCAGTTGAAAAAACTTTTTGCTATGTAATGTATTAAAAAATTGGTCTTTTATTGTGATTCTGAATGTGTAAGAATTGTTCGTTATTTACACGTTTTTTGATGAGGACAACCCTTGGATATAGGGCCGGAATCTTCATTTGAAGTGAACACGTTTCACTGTCTTAAAAATTCCTTATTGTTTTACCTTTTGTTTGCTTTTGCGATGGGAAAATAGTGTAGTTTTCGTAGTGTAAATTTTTTCAAAATCTAGAAGTAAATAACTCTGTAATCTCTGATTCAGCGCTGGTTTGGTCAAGCTTTTTTCATTAGGCCAAATCTCTGCTTTGATGAAGCTGAAAATGGGCTGAAACAGCTTAAAAAGACTTATTTCAAGACTATGTGACGGAGAGACAGAAATTTTTTTTTTTTTTTTATAAGTCTTTTGGCTGAAAAAAATGCCTTTTTACTGGCTCAGATTTTTAGAGGAGATTCAATTAGATGTAAACAGAATTTTCGTTCTTTTTATTGGCTTGAAATTTTAAACTCGAGAGCGAATAGCCAATCAGGATTCTGAGAGGAGGGGCTATTTGTCTCTACAGAAATTGCATTTTATTTATAGGCTTGCGAAAATTCGTCAAATAGGTAAGCCGAGGACATTCAGGTACACTTCCAAACGCTTCGTGGTAGCAGACTGTATGCAAGGAGTGACAAGGAATAGGACGTTAAAGTTTGGCTTTGCCCCAATTTTCTAAGAAACGCTTCTTAAACGTAAGGGCCGTTTCATTGAAATAAGAGGCTTTTTTGAAGTACTTAAGAACTTTAGCTTTAAGAAAGAGAAATTAAGGAGGGTGTAGTCCCCTAATGAAATAATTTCTGTCCGTTTTGAGTTTTAAGGTTGCTTTTTACTGTCAGTTGAAAAAACTTTTTGCTATGTAATATATTAAAAAATTGGCCTTTTATTGTGATTCTGAATGTGTAAGAACTGTTCGTTTTAAGTAGCTCACGAAAAGTTACGAGCCTAAGAAAATTCGTTCTATTTTTGAACGAAGAGGACAAAACACCAGTAGCAGTTTTAGGCTTTGTACTGGGGGGAGGCAAGATGTACCACAGGAGTATAAAATATAAATAAAAGTAATTTAATTGCAGATGTAATTAGCATAGATCGAAATGTAATTACAGATCGAGTTAGCATACTGGGAGGGGGCAGTTGACCCTGCAAAAAAAAAAGAGGGCAAGTGATCCTAATGAAATTCCGCTATCGAGTTAGCACATCAATGAACCGTAAAATATTGTCTTGTTTATATGTTTTGCATTTATATGCTTGTAAGGTAGACACATGCATAGTCCAGTTCCCTCCTTTACACTGTCAAAGTTTTTATCACTGTTTTTCCAATTATATGATTTGCCTCATGTTATTGCTTTGATTGCCGCCCCCTTCTCCAGCATAACTTCTTTCGTAATTAACTTAAATAGGTTAGCATATTTTCTGCACCTACTTGCAACAGTTCCTGTATTAAAACTGACAAAGGAAAGCGTGTATGTATGTAATTCACTCGTAGAGTAGAATCATTTTATTTGTTAATCACAAGAAAAAAACACAGAATGAATTCTCATACACTAGGAAACATATATTAAATATTTGAAGTAAAGTAATTGCAAATAAAGAAGTTATAAATGTTTCTATTTACAAAGGGACTTGGCAAATTGTAAAGTTTCCAAGCACCATTCTATAAAAACATGGAATTTTGCATTTTTTGTTCCGGAGAAGAAAGCTTATGGATGTGTTTTTATTTACCTTTTTTTATAGGGCTAATCGTATTTAATCAACGGCCCTAGAAAACACCCTAAAGCTTCATTAGAACGGCAATTAAAAGTTCTAGTGCTCATTTAAAGTAACAAATAACATTGTAAAGCATAAAAGTGGTGTTTCTCTTATCTTGAGGCACAGCCAAAGGGTATCGAAGAACCATTGAGTGAAATTTTGAGCTGTCTGATTTTTGAGGCAGTAACACCACGTGGTACCGCATTTGTTCCTAAAGACTTAATAAGTCCATATGAAATAAACTGTTCATATAGACATTCATTTTAAAGCTTCTTTTGACTAAGTTAATGCATTTATGACCTAGTAAAATTAAGTATTGTAGTGCATAATTGTTCATCAGCCGTTATAAAGGGGGGCTGATGGTTCTTTGTGTAGGAAAGGGAAGTGTGCTTGAGTCTCAATAAGTGCATTTTAATGGTCAAAATTCCTACCTCTCCGTGAGCTGATTATTGCTCTAAAAGTATTGTTACACGAATATTCAACTTGAATGTAAGAAATATAGGTTTAGCGAAGGAGTAGTATTCTCATTCACATTTTGAAGAGTCTTGGATCAAATGTCTCGTGGTACTAGGACGTATGTAAAGAGCAGTCTTTGTAGATAGAACCCCAAACTCTTAAAAAATGAAGTTTTGATAATAATATTCTCAACAAAAAAATATATTATTCATGTCGGTTCTAAATCTATAGACACGGCTGATTTTAAAGTTGTTAATTTAATTAATGATTTAATTGATATTAACACAAACATTGACATTATTTAACAAACTGGAAATAAGGCTCCCAATAACAAGAGGGGAGAAGGGGGTGCTGTGATGAAAATTATGGAAGGAATGTGAACATATATGGAAGGTCTAAAGTAAGTATATTTTGGGACAAATATTGAGAGGCATAACCTCCTCTTTTATTGCCTAGAAGATAGTTTATCTTGAATAGTTATACTTTTGTTTCGACAACTAAATACACTAAACGAGCTCTTTTTCTTAGAAGTATTGTTGTGCAGTGCATTGCTGTTCAAGTCACTTTTCAATTTAAGGAGTCGTGTTTTAGGACATGAAACCAACCTGGAATCAGTGATTCCGCTTGTTCCTAGCAGATTTCAGATCGGTCAGTTTAAAAAGTCAGAAAATTCCGACACATGATCACAGAAAATCCGACATTTTTTCTGACCCAACACTGGTCTAAAATCAAACAAACTTCTGACTCTAACTGAAAAACCTGAAAATATTCTGTCGTATAGGAATCTTTTTTGTTTCGCAAGATGAGCTTTTACACTGTCTGTCTTACAGCTCCTCCTCCTTCTATGGTAATATTTTGGAATGAAAATCTTTAACATTCTAAAAAGGAAAAAAAATCCACACCTTATTCACACTCACTTTTATTCTTTAACGCCTCTACATTTAAAAAAATTCATATAAAATCCTTTTTTCCTCAAATACAAAACAAACTTTCATTATTTTTTTTTTTTTTTAGCTGCAGTTTTTTAACTACACTGAACGCACTCCTGAGCTGTCACGTTGGCTTTTACAGTTTTAATAGTTTAAGAGGGGGATCGACCTCTAAATCAAAAGACACATGTCTTTTTCTTTTCATACCAAACTTTGCCTGCATAATTGAGGCAAGGGTCACACTTTTGAGCGAGTTTCTGTGATATGTTTTAACATCTTTCAAGGTTGAAAAGAACCACTCTACAACAACGCTCGAAAATGGCAAGTTCAGGAGGTATTGGACAATGCTGATTATGTTAGAGAACCTCTGAGTACCATTTGGTGTTTCTATAGAAGCCATGTGATGCAAAAAATATCAGTCATCTGTCACATTTGGAAGATCAAAAAGCAGTAAACTTCCCAATTCCTTCACTTTCTTTCTTCGATCCCGCGACGGTGCTTTATACCTCTGTAGAATCTTTGTAGAAGACCAATTGCACCTATGGCCAAAGCTTTTGTAGGGTGAAGGATCTCATACAACGTAAACAGTTTGTCCTCAAACGAGAATCGCTGCTTGATATGCTCTACCGCCTCAACATATAACCTACGAGCACATTCATAGATGACTTTCACTTCACGTTCATCTGCTTTTGTACTCATATTTGACTGCAAGGTTTGAATAGACTCGTGAGCTGCAATCCTCAAGTACGCATCTTCTGGTCACAGGTATTCACTCGCTTTGTTAGGGTTGACTTCCAATGGTGAGGTTAATTTAATGTAGCTAGTCTTCATGAAATTCATGGTTAGACTTCTTAGAAGTATCTCCACCTCTAGTTTTTTTTGTTAAACAAAGGTTTTTCACATCGGAGAAGAAGATTAAAATCCGTTAACAGCTTCAGCACATAGAGTTGGAACTCCAGTTGAATTCGAAGCGGTGGATTTTATACGGCTTGCGATGCCCTGCCATTCACGTGAGTTAGATCCGCAGCTGCTACTCCCTGAAATTCGCAAGTAAGTTCATCCCAATTATGCAATAGCTGCTCAACACACATCCGAAGAGACAGCCAAAGTGTCTGACCTGGAGCAAGACATTCAACCGTTCAAAGAGAACAGTCCACCCATTATGCTAGTTTGAAAATCCTTCTCCAGCAAGAAAAGAAAATCTAGAACAATTAAAATTCCGATACATATCCGGTTTTTACTCAAAATCCGAGAAAAGTTTGACGTCTGACAGAATTTTTTTTTTTTTTTTTTTTTTTTTTTGTCTGACAAAAAGGCCAAAAACCAGACAATGTCGGGAAAATCCGACATAGTGGAAGCACTGCCTGGCATTAAGGGTAGCCTAGTCCTAGGTACAGAAGTAAAAACGACAAAAAAATAAATAAAATATTTTTTCAAATGAAAGTAAAGAGTGACATTAAAATTTTAAATGAAAAAGGAAAAAAACATTTTTGTCCCAATTCTGTAAGAACAGCTAGTCAACCATGAAGTTTATTGGATTGGAATAGAAAGTATTTTCAAATCACAATAAGGCTGGAGCATAAGGAGTGAGCGATTGGGGAAGGGACAGCTATATTTATACGTGTAATAATTTCTGAATTTTTAATGTCACACTTTTATTCCATTAGAAATAGCTTGTTTGTTTTTTGTTTTCTTCTCTTTTTTTAATTTATCTTCCACAGAATTGTGGGAAAATATTATCTCCTTTGTTTTTGACTCAACCTCACTTAGCTTTAAACAAGGCGTGACCTTCTGACTATGAAATTTGGAGGTAAAATGTCAATTGACACAGAAATATCCTTAAGAAAGGATGTAAAAAAATATCCTCCCAAATTTTTGAAAAACATATTTACCCTCCCCCCCCCTACGTTTTCGCGAATTAAACCCACCTCTGATTTCATCTCCTATTAATGATAGAATTATTAGTTCTGAATTTCAGGAATTGCAGGATCATGCCGTTCCTTAATTTACTCCTGTATTGTGTTTATACCACCAAGAAGGAAATGATTAATAGATATTGCTTAGAATAGCGTTATTTGGGAACTTTAGCATAATATGGCTCGGGTCTCAAACATATAAACATGGACCTACCAAATTGTCGCAACTCTTCAACTCTGAAGTTGACAGTAATTCGTTAATTTATATCTGAAATTTTCGCTTCTCAGATTTCTGGGAGAATGTAATAGCAAATAACTATGTTAAAGCCTATTAATTAAGTTAATTTTAAGGGTTAGAATTGTGAGCGTTTCCTCAAAGCTGGTGAGTAATTACAAATTTCGCCAACTTGAAGCTTTTTCATATTTCCTCATGGAATTCAATTTTCTTCCTAGCATTTAGAAATTAGTGGTTTAGAAATACTAAATTTATAATGGTTCACAGAAATTTGTTTCATAGAGTGATAAGGTCTGAAAAGATGTTTCTTTTGTATTTCAAGTAGATGGCGTGTATCTAAGACATGGTATGATCGTAGACATTTAGGGTTCAAGTCTTAACTTGTCGATTTTTTTTTCGCAAATGATCACATTAAAATACTTAAGTGACAATAAGAAGAGCCGAAAGTACTTAAGCCTTGGGGCAAATGTCAAGCAGCTTTTGAGGGCTTTTCCAGAGCAAACATATTTCTTTTCTCTTAATATTCCACAAATAAAAAATTCGATAAGAGATTTGTATTTGAAAATTTATAGTTCCGCTCAATCAACCAGAAGAGAAGGGCATGAACCCCCTTCAAGTCAAAGATTAAGGTGATTTTGGTTATTAAACAATTTCGCCAAGCTCCATATGTGTATTTTATGTTTAACAGATTCATTTTAAAAATCTTTTAAAGCTTGTATTCGTCCTATTTAAATATGTTACTTTGAAGTGCTTAACGTGTACAATAAAATTATTCTATTAAGACAATTAATTAAAAAATATTGCGCTTTAAATGAAATAAATAAGCAGCATTTTATGGGGTTTTTTCCATTGAAAAATTTGTAAAACCCAAAAGGGGGGGGGGCCGAGAACCTTGTTGTGCAGCAGTTATAAATAGGCTCTAGTAATACTTAAACAAACCACAAATCATTAAATGCTGCTTTATTTGTCTTTTTGAAACTTCAATCCTAGATTTTATCCACGTACTATTATACCACTTTTTAAAAGATAAAGCTTTAATACGAACCAAAAGAAGACAAGCATAATGATATTTGAACCCTCTGAAATAGGAAATGGACCGGGAGCTTACCCCCAAAAATGATTAAGTGAGGGTCCCCCAAAGATGCAACTGAGAGATATACACTATATCAGGGTGTATTTGACTGACGCAACAGAAACAAATACTGCGTTCACAAAAATTGACTTCTTATGTTTTTGCCAAACTTGCTGCAATTTAACGAAATTATTTTAGTTTGAAATTATCTTAGAAATTATCTTAGTTGAAATTATCTTAGTTAACTTTTATTTGCTATTTTTCAAAGAAGAATAATTTTCAACTCTCTGACTAAATTGAAAATATTGTAAAGATTAAGACCTATTTATTACCTAATTTTTTTTTCTCAAGTTTCATCCAACTCCTTAAGATAGTCACTATTCTAGCCATTTAAATTTCTTGTAATATCTCGTCTCAAGTAAAAAAAAAAAATAAAAGTAAACTGCTATAAAGATGATGCCTGTTGGTGACAGACTATTTTAAATTGTGTCAATGTTTTCTTTTTCGGAGACTGTATCACATTCTACCTTTTGGTTATAAGAATTGAGTCAGAAAAATGTCTATCTTTCAGAAATTTATTTTAAAAAACTCAAAAAAGAAGTTTTTTAGAGAAAGGTAAATGCCATATTAAACTTAAGATAAGAAGAAATAGAAACCTGTAATAACTTAAACTCAAACAACCAGAAATTGCTACTAAAGAATAAATAAAACCCAGAACGAACAGAAATCAAATAAGCAATCATAGCAAACAAAAAATACAACAGGTACTAATATTAATGAATAAACAAAATTTAAAACGAGTGAAGCTTAAATCGAATATGCGAATCAAGCTTAAAACGGAAAAAATATTTTCCTTTGAAGTATAAATTAAACCTGAAACAAATACAAAATAGATAAACAATCATAGCAAACAAGCATACAATAGGTACTAATAATTTTTGAATAAATAAATCTTAAGGCCAGGGGAACTTAAATTGAATATGCAAATGAAGCTTAAAACGAACAAAAATCACCAAAAAAAAAAAGACTTTTGGTTTTCATATAATTTTTTTTTTAGTGGGAATAGAAGTCGGGCTTATCTAACCTTCAAATTATTCTAAACACTCCCGCATAAAGACCTTATATGCCCTTAGGACAGAAGCTACAACATATACCCCAAGCTCTTGGGGCTGTGTAAACTGAAGGTTTAGTTATCTGATCTTTTGACTTATTTTAACAAAATTACTATTGAAAAGAGATCCCTTTTGACTCTTGAAAAGAGAACTAGAATTTTCGATTTTCTAAAGAATGAGCCCTCTACTAAGTTCTTACGACCATTCCTTCCATAAAAACCTTATATTCCCCGGGGACATAATTTACAACACTTGGCCCAGGGTTCCGGGGGTTTTTCATGACGTTTTTATTATATTATTTGTCGGATCACTTTTAACTCTAAAAAAAGGAACTTGAACTTTCAATTTCCGGTCATTTGAGTTCCCTCAAAAGTTTACCTCTTCCATAAGAACCTTATATTTCCCTCGAGGCAAAAGTTACGAACTTTCCCTGGGCTCAAGGGGGGGGGGGGTTTATTAACCCTAAAGTTTTGTTATCTGATTGTTGAAATAGTTGAAACAAAATGGTTATCTCAAAAAATTTGATAAATATCCGCAGTATTTATTTAGGTCCTTACCGTTTCTAGGGCTGCAGTATAGTTAGATGGGTCCCACACCAATAACGATACATTTTCAAACATTGATGAAACGAGAAACTCATAAACTGGATGAGCAACCACCTGAGAATTGACAATCCGTAAGGATGTTTTTGTACCAACATCCTGTTCATAACTTTCTGTCGGGGCATTGTTGAATCGCACCACGAAGTCGTGTGAGTCTAAAAAAGAGGAGAGATCGAATTAAAAATCAATTCGTAGCTACGTAGGTTAACTTATTAATAGAAGACGTGTGATTCTGCATAGGCATTTCCAGTGCGCTTTGATACCTTTTTTATTGAAGGAAAATGTAGAGATCCCCAAAATTGTATATAGCTAGATATTAGAATATCTAGCTATAGATACCATCAGCTTTTAGTCAATTTCGTTTTAAATAAAAATGAGGGTCCTAATTAAACTTTTTGAGGTTTCCATGCATTCTTCTCTTAAGTAGAAAAGTTTTGCGGATTCTCCCCAGTCTAAAAATGTGATAGTGAGTTTTAAAACGAGCAAGCCTCAACCATTCCGGAAAATATTAATTTAAGTTCATGTTCCTTCTGCAAATTTATTATTTAGTATAGTATTCATTTTTTTGTAGGGAAAAAACTAAAGAAGTTTTAAATATAATTAAACTGAAACAAATCAAACGTACCTGAAATAAACATCTACCGTAGATAAATAAACATAAATATGGATATGATCCCCAAGAGATAGGATCAGAGCCATAACGTTCATTCTGCCCTCTTTCCTTTAAAGTATCGTCAAATCGAAGAAACATGTTGACAAAAAAACTAATGTTTTTTATCTTTTTTGAAGATATAAACTGTGCTATTATCAAACAGAATATATTGAACATTTAAATCACTGTCTAAAAGAAGCTCTGGGAAATATATACCAGCATAGCAATGAATTAAGACGTGATGGGGGAAAACTGAACTAATGTAAGCTTAGCTCCTCTTATTAAGGGCTAAACATAAAATTAATGGCTATGTAGTGAGAAGTACTACTGCACGCCAACAAAACGTATATTTCCATCAGTGCAGTAGATGCATAAAGTAAAGAGTCATAATTGTGTTAATTAATAAAGTAACGCATCGTATCGTAAATAGTTGAGCAGAATTAGAATATCAACAAACCACTTGAAATATCAATTACCTCTGTCTTAAGCACGCAAGCCAAGATTGGTTTCAAGGGCTGGGAGAAGGGATTCAAAAAATGGTATAAAAAGGGATCTGAAAAAAAATAGTATAGATTTCAAGATGTGGTCTAGGCCCCCTGGATGCAGAACTACCTGTTTGCATGAGAAGTTATTTGCCAGTGCGGCTTTAATAATTATAAGTGTGACATATATCATGTATTATTGGTAAATTCAGCACAAGATATTGAATGGTACAAACAGAATTGTCCTATATTGTACCGTTACGAATATAAAAAGAGAAATACGCCAGTTTTGACAGAAGAGGATTATCTTGTGGAGCTATAACGGCATTTGTCTTCCTTTTTGTCAGAGAAAAAGGAGACATACGCCCCAAATGGATTAATTTTGAGTTCACTCGGAATATTTCAATTAGATTTATTCCACTGAAGAGAGCATAAAAAGCTGGTTTAGAACATTCTCTCCTTATCTCCATTAATTACATCTCTCAGAGTGACATACACCGTACACCATTTTGCGGAAATAGCGTATGCCACGCTTTTAATTATCACAGCCAAATGCTTATAATTATCTACACGATTATATTCATTATGCATCTTTTTACTTTTACTTTATCTTTTTAGGTTAAAGAATAATTATCAGAATTATATTCCCGTTTAGATCCCCAAAAGATCGTCAAAAATGATCGTCCAAATTTTCCAAAATAGGGTCGGAAAAGAGGTACAATTTTTTTCTGAACGGTTGGAAACTTAAAACTGGAATTCTGTATGTTCAAGTGGGCTTTTATGTACGGCAATAACTTTAATTCCTGAGTATGGGTCCCCAAGAAAATACAAAATATCTTTTACATTGACTTGAAACATATGTTCTTAAGTCCTTTGGCCCTGAAGAGCCAAATGCACAAGCAAAAAATAAGTTCTCACAGATCCAGGGTTCAAAACAGGGATATAAAGGGCCAAAAATCTCCTTTTTTTGTTACGATGCGTCCCCCCAAAATACGAGACCTGAAAATCTTCCAAAAACTTTTTTTTCGGTTGGCATGGAAAGATCCCTGGTGCATCATATCCCAATAGTCTAAATTGGGATATAATGCACCGGGGATCTTTGTTACCGAAAAACATCTTGTAGCATGAAGTTTTCTGAAAACTGCTACTATAGATATGTGCCGTAATTGTTATGCATATTAAGAAAATATACAAGAATTCATTTTTGAGGGCTAAATTTGAAAATAAGATTGTTAAATGAAAAAATTAATAGAAAAATGGGATACTTATACGAAAAATAGTGGAAATCAAAGGAAGTTGCAATAATAGAAAGGGTCGAGGGCCCTCTGTGCTCATTCTTTGTTGAATGTCTATTCCTGAAGTTTTTTGAGGGGGTAACATTTTGTGGTAGATAAGAATAGTAGAGGCATAGAGGCAAATCATTTGTAAAATACAGCATATAAGACGGTAATATCTCAAGGACATTTCCTAGCATCATGTTGAAACTTTCAGGCAATGTGGACGAGAATTTTGAACTTAGTCAAAACTACGTTGGACACTATATGTAGCCAAGATGCGGAAAAGGGCGTGTCTAAAATGTCTCAGAAACGGCCAAGGGTATTTAGAAATTTTCTTAAGTATTAGGGGGAGGGGTGTTGAACTAAGCAAGAATGTACTATGTGGATCGAGTTTTACTAAAGAACCTATCTGCAATATCTCAGGATTGGCTAGGAGTTCCTAATACTTAATTTCCTTAAGTATTAGGGGGGAGGGCTGTTGAGCGCAGTAAGAATACACTATGTGCATCCAGTTTGACAAAAGAACGTATCTGAAATATCACAGGAATGGTTATGAGCATTAAGCTGACACTCTTAGGGAATAATGAGGGGGATGCAGAAATAAACTGAAGGACACTATATGCGCTCAAGTTGCCAAAAGACCGTGTCTGTGAAATCTAAGGAACGGACTAAGGTATTAAGTAGAACTTTTCAGGGTAAAAGAGTGTATCTAAAAAATCTTTTAATTTCCGTTAGAATGAGCTCTTTCACAACATTCTAGGAAAACTGGGTCGATACGATCATCCCGGTGAAAAAAAAAAATAAAAAACATGCAACCGTGATCCGTCTTTTGGCAAAAAATACAAAATTCCACATTATTATAGATAGGAGCTTGAAACTTCTACAGTAGGGTTATCTGATACGCTGAATCTAACGGTGTGATTTTTGTGAAGATTCTATGACTTTTAGGGTTTTTTTCCCCTATTTTCTAAAATAAGGCAAATTTTCTCAGGCTCGTAACTTTTGATGGCTAAGGCTAAACTTTATGAAGTTTATATATTTAAAATCAGCATTAAAATGTGATTCTTTCGATGTAATTATTGGTACCAAAAATTCGATTTTTTAGAGTTTCGATTACTGTTTAGCCGGGTCGCCTCCTTCAAACACGAACTGTTTGAAGGACGTGTCGACGCGTCCAGTAAAAGTTTTTTTTTTAATCAAAGAAGCTTGTTTCCCATAAACCATGGGTAACAGAAGAGATAATTGACCAAATAGAATTAAGAAATCGGTTTTATGAAACATATTTGGATTCTAAAAGTGATCAATCTTTTATTTCATTTGCAAAGCAAAGAAATCTGGCGAATAAACTGAGGAGAAAAACAATGTCTGATTATTATGGAAACAAGTTGGAGGAAGGTAAAGGTAATATGAAGGAAGCGTGGAATATTTTAAACGAGACCATGGTTGGTAAGGGAAAAGAGACCACGGCAGACATTAATTTGGATGGGTATAACCTTTGTAATTCAACTGAGATTATAAATAAGTTTGCTAATTTTTTCTCGAATTTTGGCTCCTAGGTGCAATCTAGTGTTAGCAACAAATATAATGAAATGAACTGCAATACCATTAATGACGTCCGAGGTGAAACATTAAATATGGAATTTCGGCCGTGCACGAATAAAGAAGTGAGTAAAGTTGTACAGTCATTTAGGTCTGTTTCTAGCGGTGTTGATGGCTTGTTCCTTCGAGCTCTTAAAATAATTTTAGGATATATTCTTCCCTGTTTAGTTTTTATCACTAATCTTTCCCTTGAAAAGGAAAGTTTTACGGTACAGTTTAAGGTGGAGAAGGTCTATCTATTTCAAAATGGTGGTCGCAAGTCAGATATAGAAAACTGTAGACCCATATCAATTTTACCCATCTTTTCACAGATACTGGAGAAAGTGGTAAATAAACGGCTCTATAATTTCCTTCAGATGAATAGGCTTTTGAGTTAGACACAGTTTGGGTTTTGTAAAGGTCATTCCACGACTCCTGCCTTACAACACCTGGTTTGAACGGTTAACTGTGCATTAATATCAGGTAATGTACCTATGTCTATTTTCTTTGACATTAGAAAAGTGTTTGAAACGGTTGGATACCAAATATTGCTTCATCGAATGAGAAGTCTTGGAATAAATGGAGTTTTTTTTAAGATGGTTTGAGAGCTATCTTTACGGTAGGTCCCGTAAAGTCGTTTTAAAAGATGTAGTCTCATCGTCTTTTCCTGTGAAGTGTGGTTTACCTCAGGGCTCTGTGTTGGGCCCATTACTTTATCTTGTTTATAAGGACATGATGTGCTTTAATCTGCAGGATGTATGTAGTATTTCTTTTGCGAATAACACGGCGCTAACTGCATTGCAAAATCAGTCGATGATTTAATATAAAAGCTAATAATGCTCTCAAAAAATTGGAGGTGTTCACAAGTTTAAGTGTGCTGTCCGTGAATGTAAAGAAAGCGTTTTTACTGACATTCTATAGAGTGGATGATTCTGTTGATGTAAGCGGTAAAATCATATTGTGTAAAAAGCAGGTTTTACAAGCTAAATCACTGTGGCACCTTGACTTCCATATTGATTCTAATCTTTCGTGGAAGCATCATAGCGACATTATTTCCGCAAAAATTGCACGTGGAGTTGGCATTCTCAGATGACTAGAGCATGTTCTACCGGAACGTACTCTTCGCAAAATATACTTTGAAATAATCTACCTGTATATATCATACGGATGTTTAGCTTGAAGCAGCAATTTTTATGTTAGTTACATGCGCGTGCAAGTTCTACAAAGTAAAGCAGTAAAAATAATTGGGAAGTACGTAAAAATGTTATAGCCACCAGTGCATGCTTTAAGTCTCTAAGGCTACTCAATCTTGGACAGATAAAGGACTATTAGGTGGCAATGTTTGTGTTTAGTTATGTGCCTAATCTAGTCCCAGAAAGTTTTAATGAGTTTTACCGTTTTAGAAAGTCTGCTCATGAGCATGATGCAAGAAGATGTGATAACTTGCTTGTGAGCATTGAAAATAGGGTATGAACTGGTTTTACTTTAAAGTATCTTGGCTTTTCGGTGTGAAATTCACTTCCTGTGAGCGTTAGGGTGGCTGAGCACCACCCACAGTTTAAAAAAATTAAAAGAGTATTTGTTAGGGAATTAATTTCGGGGGGGGGCATTGTGTTGGGTTATAGGGCTGGATGGAGGAGCAAGCTGAAGGAGTTGGAGTGGATGGAGTGGTATTTGGATGGTGGTTGTTACCCTGGGGGTGTTTGAGAGAAGGTGACTGCCTTTTTTCGTTCTTTTGTTCATTATCATTTTAATTAGTTAATGATGCCACTAGAAAAATTTATGTTTTTTTTTATTATTATTACTAATTTATGATGCCTTTAGGTGTGTTTATATAGTTAATCGCTACGTGTTAGCAAAATTTAAATTTTTCTCTAGCGTAGTGATTTATATCTGTAATACTTTATATTTTTTTCTATTATGGAAATAAAAGTCAAAGTCAAAGTTTCGTTTTCAGTTTTAATGCCACTTCTTGCTTTCATTTAAAGAACTTGTTTTTATTTGATAAATATAAGCAATAACTTTTAAATTAGCCATTAAACATATATCTGCATGTTGTGGTAGCCTACTAATGTTTCAGTAGCTTACTGATAAGCAGACAATTTATGAAACTTACTAAGGGGACTGAGAGGGGGAGTGTTCGGGAGGGGCTCTTGTAAACCTTCAGGAAAATTCGGGAGAAATTAGCTGAACTTTTCGTGGGTCGTTTGGGGAAAAATTAATCTCAAAGTTCGTCTTTGGGGATATGCAGAGGGGAATCGAAAAAAACTCTGTATCGAGACTGTCAAAATGGCATACCTGTAAGACCTCGGGAACAATTAGATAGAGATTGAGCTGAAACTTTTGGAGTTTTGGGACGAGGGAAGATTCAAGAAGAACTCATGTTTTATTTTTTGGAGGCAAACAATTTATGTTTCAATCCCCCTAAAATTTTGTGAGCTATTAGCCAAAGTAAAAATTGGGCTAGTAGTTTCATGGAACTTAGGCTAACGTTTATTCACGGTGCAGTAGGTAAATCAAATATATCTATAGTATATCCGCACAGTATATCGGTCCGGACTATCAAAATAGCGTATCTTAAATGCTTCAATAACTACTATGAGAACCATGCTAAAGCTATCAGGGAGCATTTCAGGAGGGTAAAGGGACTCAAAATATTATGTTTGGTGAAAGGTATAAGAGTACATAAATGTAATAGTCTTCAATTGGTTTGTCCAAAATAATGTTGACATTTTCTTAAAACCTTGAAGCTTTAAGCTAGTGGTTTAATCGGTTTAAGCATGCTTAAACCACAAGAAAAAAGTATTATAAAGAATGTTTTATGAAATGATAAATTGTCTTTTATTTGTGGGGTTGGATTAATTCCAGGTTATGTGAAATGTGCCATTTATTTATGGATTTGATTATTTATTTATGGGTTTTATTATGGGTTATTTAATAGGGTTGATAGTATACTTAATTTTTTTGTAGTATAGGAGAACCTAACAAATGAAATTTAAAGTGACACTTCACTCATTGAGCGTGTTCTGAATAATACCCAAGTAATGTGCTTACTTATCTATAAGTGCTATGTATACTGAGGAACTTCAACTATTTATAAAGTTTCTTCAGTCAGTAGTAATGAGTAATGAACGTTTATGCACAAGAAAACTAGAAACAAATGTTTTGTCTAACATAGGTTAAAACCCTTTTCCTGGTCGCCTAAGCCTAGTATTATTTTTCAGGCCAGTTACTTGACTTGGCTTTTTTTTCATCATTTCAGACCAGAAACTCAAAGACTTTGGATGCATAAAACAAGGCTTTACGTATATTTCAACTCTTCAATCAGCTTTAAAATAATATCCATGATTTTCTTGGCAAGGTGAGCAGGATAACCAATTAAGCTTTACTTTTTCTTCATTATCAATTAAGCACAATACAGGTGGGACCACTAGGGGGATCCAAGTACTAATTCCGCCTGCTTTAAATTCTTTATGTCTAATTCTAAGGGAATTGCGAATGTCACGAACTCATTTTGTCACATCATCTGTCATATAGATATAAGGGGATTTACGTCCAGCTCCTCTTTCTAATTGGTTTTCACGTAATTTCTTGTTTCCCTGAAGCACACAGAATTGGTCCTTATCGTCCTGAAGCTCGATTTTGATAAATCTATCCGTAAACTCAAGTAGCTCAAATCGGATATTAAATCCAAGGTGGGAAAGTAAGGTATCAATATGGTCTTTAGCCCTTGATTTAGATTCACTTTTAATATTCCATATAATAACATTCCTTCTTCTATTCATGTTTTCTAACACAAGGACTCAAGATGCTATTTCACCCGAACCAGGCTCCTTTTCAATTTGGTTTCGTAATGCCGATATTTCCTGCTTATAATAAATAATTCGTTTTCTTCGGCCGTTCTTGCTAATTCTAGATTTTCAACGCGAGATTTTAGGGACTCTAAACCAGATTTAATGTCAACGATTTCTATTTTTAGTTCTACGACATCATTTTTTATTACTTCGACTATTTCAAGGATTTTATCTAACTTTGAGATATTATTAGTCGACTCTGTGGATCCTCTAAATCACTTTGTCTTGATCGCTTCCCGCTTTTCTTAACCATATTTATTTTCAACAATGTTTATAATTTTCAATAAGTAAATAAACGAACGCCCAAGGTAATTCACATCCAATTTTGTACAGCGCTCGCAAAAACGATGCTATTACTCCGAATTCATTGAAAAAATATAAAAGAATTCACTTGTCAGAGTTAATCCGGCTGGAAATTGTATTGTGCAAATACAGATGTTCACTGAATGAATGTTAGTTCAGTACTGAATTTAGTTCAGTACAATGACCCTATTATATATTTTTTTTAAAAAACAAACAATTACAAAAAAAAAATGCATTGTGAAAAGATTCAAAGCTTTTCGAAGAGATTTTCGAAAGGCTAATCAAGGTTTGTAAGAAGAGTGGAATCACTCCATTTAAACAGATTGATTTACATCTAAGCTTTTTTTTTTCAAAGATAAGTATTTTGAGTAGTTTGGTTTTTATTTGTCCAAAAATCGAAAAAGTACAATAACACCGATGATAAGAGCTAATGGAAACATAAGGATTTTTTAATTGTCCTGTTATGCTGTAATGATGGTTAACCTCTCGAAATTTACAGTGTATTTATCATCATGTAACATCACAATTTGTATTTGAGCATATCTCTTACTACTACTACTATTAACAACTCGCTGCAGCACCAGGCCACCTGAGGCCAACGCAGCTATTCACACTTCCCTCCATCCTGATTTATCCATAGACTTTTTCTTTTAAACCTCAGAAGAAGTTCAAATATCCATTAAATCCTTTAAAATTCCCTCCTACAAAATTTTTCTGCAACTCACTGCTGTTTTACTTACTTTTTGTTTTTCCCTGGATGGTCAAACAGCTTGTGGTAACTATAACTGTAAGTAAGGAGCTACACGGCTCAAGAGTAGCCGAAATTCTTAAAAACGGAATTCTAATATCAATAGATATATAAAAGGAATTGACTTGCTATGCTGATTTCAAATATATAAAATTCATTAAGTTCAGTGTTACCCATCAAAAGATACGCGCCTGAGAAAATTTTTCTGATTTTCAAAAAAGGGAGAAAATCCTCCTAAAAATCAAGAGATCGTAATGAAAACCATATTATCCAATTCAACCTATCAGAGAACCCTATTGCAAATGCTTCAAGTTCCCATCTAAAAAAATAGGGAATTTTGTATTTTTTTGCCAGAAGAAAGATCACGAATCCGTGTTTGTTTGTCCTTTTTTTAAGCGTTGATCGCATCGAGCCAATATTCCTGAATATCGGAAAAGGCCTCATTCAAACAGAAATCAAAAATCCTAGTGTCTTTTTAAGCGACCGAAAAAATGGAGGGCAATTAGACCCCCTCCCACTACCTATCTCTCCTCTAAGTTTCCGATCAAAATTCTGAGAGAGCCATTTTGTTCAGGATAGCTCAAAAATCCAATAGCTATGCCTTTGGAGATAGGATGACCCCCACAGTCCCTGGGGGAATGTCTTTAAGTCATTAAAGTTGCCCATTGTTTACGTATAGAATTTATTATTGGAAAGCATGCATACATTTTTTGGATGGGGGGTGAATCTTCTACCAATTGGGATTTTTTCCGAAGATAGTTTTTCATAGGGAAGGATTCCTGGGGAAGGGGCGAACTTTAAAGGGGAAATTTAACATTGGGTGAATTTGCCAGAATTCTAGCTATACGAATTTCTTTTCATTAGTCTTACTTCTTTTTGCCAACTCAATTTTACAAGTGGAGGCGTTAAGGGGAAGTGTCTGAGGGGAACTTTTTACCGGGATGAAGTTGTCTAGAGCATCCCTCCATAGGAAAGGGATTTCTTACGGGAGAAATTCACCATGGGGGAGTTTTCCACGGTATAAATTCTCCAGAGGGAATTTTCTGTGTGAGCAACATTTTACTTGGGGGCGGAATATTTCCGGGAAAACTTTTCACGGGGGAGGGGATTTGCGGAAGGATTAAAAAGAAAACTTTTCAATTCTTCTCAGAATGAAAGTGTGATAAAAATAAATTTTCACCAGGAACCGTCCACAAGAAATTTTGGGGGGAATTTTCAACTAGAATCGAACTTTTAGGGGGAAATTTTTCGGGCAGGGGCTGGGATTCTACGTGGGAATAACTTTTCATGGAGGGATTGTCCTTGGAAGAAAGAATTTTCCATAGAGAGGGGAGTCAGATTTCCTGACATTATTTAAAAACGATCAGATATTAAATTAAAAAAGAATTCAACTGAAAGTAAGGAGCAATATCAAAACTTAAAATGAGCAAAATTTATTAATTATATGAAGGGGACTGCGCCCTTCTCTATACCTGGGTCTTTGTGCTAAAGTTTGACTTTTTGTCCTGATTCTTTAAGACCAACTCCTGAAACACAAGGGCCGTTTAATTAGAGTAGTAAGCTTTTTTTACGTTCAGATAGACTTTAGCGCAAAAAGCGGGGTATAGAGAATGGTGCAGCCACAATTTGTGGTGCAGCCACAATGGTGCAGCCACAGTACAATTTATAATTTCTATTTTTTGTTCAAGCTTTTGTGTTGCTCCTTGCTTTTCAGTTGAAAAACTTGTTGTTTTTATTTTTCACCGAAAAGCAAGGTCTTTGGCAATCTGTCCTCCTTCATCCTGAGAATGTATCCTAGCCACTTTAATCTTTCTCTCACAATAGCCCTAGAAAGTGGAATGGAACTACATAATTCATAAAGCGTACTGTTTGAAATAAGGTTAACCAATGGCAGAGGTGGTTTAGGGGGGCAGGAGGGGACACTTGCCCCGGGTGCAGAGTTCTAGGGGTAAAAAAATCTAAAATGAATAATTTAAGGGTAATAACCATTTTTTAATTTTTTGTTTTATTTTATTAAAATAAAGTAAAGAGCTCAGTTGATAGTTTTGTTTTTAATTGTTTGTGTTCTAATTTTATTAATAAGCGAAAATGTTGTTAAATTTTTTGCTGAAAACCATTGTGAGGTAGAAGGGGGCAGTAATCAAGGTTTTGCCCAAAGAGCAAGAGAGGCAAGAACCGCCACTGGTCAGAGGGGTACCCAAAATAATCCGTACGAATTCCCTTGGAAAGCATATAAAACATCCTCCTCCGTCTTTCGGAGTGCCCAGTTTCAGAACAAAAATTAACCACTGTCATCACTCAAGCTTTCAGTACTCTAATCTTAGTTCTCAGACTTATTTTCTTATTCCTTCATAGTTCTTTCAACAGTAGAAAAAATAAACCTTTGCCTTGTCTATTCTGTTTTTTTAACACCTTCACTGCATCCACCATCTTTATTGGTAGCATTACCTAGGTAACTGAAGCTGTCCACTTGATCGATCTTATCATTATCCAATACCACCTCTTCACCTTCGCTTGTTCCTTGTCAAAACAACTAAGTCTTCTTAATATTGATTTTTAAACCTATTCTTTTGCCCTGAACAATGAAAACCGCTAAAAAAAAATCATTCATTTTCCTAACATATTCATCTAGGATACTGAAGCCATCAGTAAAATTTAAGTCTAGGAGAGTTTTACTTTACCACTTGGTTTCACGCTCTCCCACAGCTTTTGTCGCGCTCTTTAGGACAAAAAGCTCATCAGAATGACTGGTATAAATTGGGATAAGACACAACCCTGCTTAGCTTCCGAATTAATACAAAACCAGCTGCTAACTTCATTGCCTACCTTAATCACATCAACCTTATTTCCGTAAAAAGTACTAACCATTTTAATTTATTTACAAAGTGCTACCTATTTTAATGTATTTACCTGGTATACCTATGGGCCGAATCAAACGCGTGCTCGTAATTTATAAAACTGAGAGTTTAAGGGGCCTGATGATTGAGGCACCTCCCAATGATTGATCTGAGAGTGAAGATTTAGTCAACACATCCCCTCCCCTTCTTAAAACAGAACTGTTCTTTTATTAAAGTTTCATATACAGAATTTTGAAGCCTGAAAAGTATCATCATTTTTAATCCATATTGGAGTGTTAATAATTCACTGCAGGTGATAGATTCTTTAACAATGGTTTCAGCTAAAAGAATTGAGTCTTTCGATTTTGCGACAATGTATACTAATTTATCACTTAATGTAGTGTTAGATAATTTAAAAACTGTTATCAAGAAATCTTTCCTCGTATCTAGTAAAATATTCTTAAAAATAGAAACTTATAATAAAAAAGCTATATGGACAAATTGCATTAATACTACAGTTAACTTGAGATGTTACAGCTTGGATATGATTTTCGAGTTATTAGAATTTCTTTTATACAACACTTATATAAGATTTGGTGGTGATTTGTACAAGCAAATCGTGGGAATTCCCATGGGGGGGAATGCCAGCCCATTTATAGCTGACTTGTTTTTAAGTCAACTAGAATATAAATATATGATGGATAAGAATAATCCAAATAATATAAAACATGTTTTGTCAAATAATAAAAGATATTTGATATTTTGGTCTTAAATTGTAAGGATTTCATTGATATTTTTAAAAATATATATCCATTAGAGCTTGCTCTTGAACCTAGTCATGGCGCTGGTCATGAAGATCATTTCTTAGATTTAAATATTAATATTTGTGATGATAATAAATTAAGTTTTAAAATGTATAATAAAACGGATGATTTTGATTTTGAAGTGATTAGTTTCCCATTCCTTGAAAGTAAGATACACTCAAATATCACATATTCGGCGTTTTTCTCACAGTTACTTCGTTATGCAAGGATTTGTAGTAATTATATTGATTTTAAAAATAGATGTAAAATCTTAAGCCAAAAATTGATATCAAGAGGTTTTTCTGCAAATAAATTAATTTGGCAATTTAAAAAAATTAGCTTTCATTATAACGAACTTTTAAATAAATATCAAAAGAATTATCTGGAAATACTTAAAGAAATTTTCAACTAATTTTGGAGGTTCGAGAAATGATGATGCAGCGCCATTTATTTTTAATTGTGTTTCTAATAGAGCGGATTTTTTTTTAAAATAGCCACATGATAAAGATGAATTCTATAATTGTTTAGTTCATTCAGGTTTTTTGCAATGTGTTAATATTTGTGATCTGGTAAAATTTATCATATTTAGTTTACCTATTGTTGCTTAAAAGAGGGATATATTAACAGGATAAGCTTATTTTGGTGTTACTTGGTTGTTTTACATTTGCTGGTTTTTTTTTCATAGGTATGTATTTTGGGGGTGATACCTGACGCGGGGATGCCATAGATATTCTGTGGTAGCCACAACACTTGACTGGGTAGAGAATTTAATGTGGCGAAACCCTAAAGGCAAGTCTATTCTCCTGATGAGCCCTTGTGTTGGGTTGTTGCCTCTGAATTATTTGTCTTTATTATTTCTATTGTTTGGTGAATGACGACTTATACTTATTTACGACATGACTGCCTGTCCATGGATTATTCTTTAAGGTTGATTGTGTATAACTATGCTGTTTGACCTATGTGATTGTATGGATGAGTAGGGTTAAGACCTCATTCAAATGCTGCTCTATATTAATCACTAATTTAGGAAAACAGTCTTCCTTTTCTCCTTCTGTCTCTTTTTTTTTATGTGTTTGCACTGTTGCATTGGTGATTACTCTTCATAATACTAAGTAATTTGCTTCCTACTGAAATCAAGCCAAGGTCTCTATAGTTACCACACTCACTCTTATCACTTTTCTTACAATAAGATTGAATTAAATTTTCTCTTGAATCGGTAGGTAGTTCCTCTTTTTCAAATACGTCGTTCATTATTCTGAATAATTTGTCTCTAACTTCTTTTTTTCTTTCTAAAAGCTTCTTTTTTAAACTATCAGCACTTTTATTACTGCACGCCTTATCACTTTTAACCCTTTCAGTAATGTCTCTAATCTTCCTTCAAAATAAATCTTCATTTACTTCCAAAGTTCTACAAACTTTTTCAGTCCTGTCTCAAACATTTCCCATAACTTTATCGCAGTTAGCATAATCTCGAAATGTTCTGTTCACCTCTGTTTATTTCTTTCCTCGTTCCTATCTCTAAACGGAACAAGAGTGGAGCTTTGAATGGGTTGGGATGGAGGAGAAGCGTGCGTAGCTGTGTTGGCCTCAGATAGCTTTGTGCTGCAGAGAGTTGTTGGTAGTAGGTAGGTAGGTGAGTCCATATTGACTATTCTCTCTCAATTTTTTCAATAATATTTAATGTTTTGCCATCAGGCTTCATCTTCCAAATCTTCAGGTTTTTCATCCATGGTCTTTACTTGATACCTTGTTAATTTATACTTTAAACCTCTCTCCACTTTCCTTAGATTTCTCTTATTTTCATAGAATTTATCACTCAAATACTTCTTGTGCATTTCCCTCCCCTTCTTCACTAGGCTCAATTTTTTTTCATTACTGTTCCTAACCGCGTTTCTAACATCCCTTCCTAAAATAACATTTAACACTTTACAAGCCATTTTTTCGACATTATTCCTTTCATCTTCTATATTCTCAAATTTTAGACTCGCTCGCTTTATATTCAACTGTCCCTTGAAAGTTACTCTTGAATTCTCATCCTTAAATCAGAGCTTCTCGGAAGGTAGTCATCTTTCCTAAATTTCAACTTTACATGAACCCTAGGGACCACTAGATGATAAAAATTTTTACTTTTAAAATCAATAAAAGTACTTCACCCTAGTGTCTTCTATCGGTTCTACAAGTATCCGATTTATAATAACATAATCAATAAGGTTGGAGGTCTTAATATCATGCATTTACCATATTAACTTATAGGCTGTTTTATGAACAAAATACCTTGTTTGTTATAACTAGATTATTATACCTACAAAATTGAAGCCGTCTATAGCTGTTACTACATACTTTTCCGACAACAAATGTAACTAGGTTAGATTACCATCTATCTTTGTTTTTAGCCTGTTGTTTTTAACCTGGCATTAAAATCCCCTAATAAAAACACAAAATTTCTACCTGGGACTGTCTGTTTTTTTCTTGTTGCTGTTGTAAAATTCTTCTGAGTCACTACCATCTCTATGCATCAGTTTTACATGTACACATACTATTATGAATTTTAGACGTTTTTCCTATAAAACAAGCAACTAGCATTTTATTGTTACTACCTTTTCCTATAAAATATAGACGTTTAAAATATAGATTTACGTTTAAATATAGACATTTTTCCTATAAAACAAGCAACTAGCATTTTATTGTTAATACCTTCGCAACCTAAGCAACAATTAGCAGCTCATAGACACAGTAGCAAGATATAGCAAGACTTAAAGCTCCAATCTAAACATGACTGATTCGTTTCTTATTAAGTTCTTTTAATTTCAAAAATTCATTATTTTCATTATTCAAATGATTCGGGAGCCTGAAAATTATCGTTTTTAGGAAGTAGAAATTTTTAAAATAAAATTATGAGTAAAAATATTTTAAAGACTTACGCAAGTGTCTAGAATTATATCCCTACAAAATTTAGTCCATCTTACTCTAATTAAATACATTTAGATTACCAAACCAACTAAAATCACGGGTACTAACTGATTAAAGCCAAATACAGAGCTACTGTGAAATTAGATTAATATATTTTGCTAGTTACAAGATCCGAGATGGTACTACCTAAAATGTGGGAATTAACTTTCACTTAGAATGGGAACAAAGTAATTAATTTACTTTTGACTGAACACGAGTCTCCTAATTCCAATCTAATTCTACTAACAAGAAGGATATCATCCGCATAGTGATACAAGAAATCAAGACCTTACCTGGAGTGAAAGAGAGTAGATTTGATCCCCCCCCCCCAAAAAAAAATATTGAGAACAAAAAGAAATAAAAAATGACAAGTTACATTTTAATGATAACTTTCGCTCCTTTCCCACCATCTGGAGATTGAGATAACAATTGAAATAAAATAAAACAGATCTTAAACTTGGGCATCATTTCACAAAAATGTATATGGGGAAAGCCAAAAAAATTCAAATTCTATCAGGAAGGTGACAATTAATACAGTATTTTTCAAAGTGGGTTAGGACAAAGAAACTTCGGGGATAGGTAAGTAGGTATGCAGGTATGCGTTTATTTAAGCCGAAAAAATATTGCTAAAATTGTACTACAATCAAAATTATGCTGCTCAGTTTTGGAACCTAAAATGCCCCTGTTAGGCAGCGAAACGATGACACGTAAATGATAACTTATTCATTCAAGGTCAAAGAAATACACAAAAAGAAAAAACAGACGAAAAAGTATGTAGTCTCTAAACAGCGCTTTCTCATCTTAAAAAAAAATAACAATAAAAACAAACAAAAAACAGAGGGATAAATTTTGACCACCTGAGGTAATTAACTTAATCCCTTTGTTTACGAACCCAATATTTTACGTGGAAGATTGCAGTGTTATTAATGGTCTTGGACTGTACACTGTTCTAAGAACTCAGTGACTTTTCTAAAAATATCAATTACTTAAAAATCTTCGAAATTCTTAAAAAGGTAGAAGAGCAAATAAACTGTGATTGTGCTTAAGTTCCGTTTAGGAAAGGTTGGATGACGGAGCAGGTACTAAGTTAGGTTGCGAATTTGAACTGAATCACAAGACATTACGTCCATTCAAATTGTGATTGACCAAAAGACTTTATGTACATCCTACTTATAATATTTATATCACTGCTACATATACTAGCTAGCTCTACAACTACTGTACTATTACTCCAACTACTACTTCTGTTGCAACTACTTGTAAGGCTAAGAGCATTGTGATGGAAATTTCAAGAAGTAAGTCGAAACTTCCAGGACTTGGTGAGAGGGATATTCATCCGACCAAAAGGCAGTAATTTAATTCTACTGCTGCTATAAGTACTAGTAATATTATATTAATATTACAACTAGTACTAATAATACTACTACTATGACTACTATTACAAATATGCCTAAGAGTATGAAGGTGAAATTTTCAGGAAAGTTTTATGAGGGAAAGTGAACGGAATCCCAACACGCCGTCTGTATGCAAGATGTCAAAAGTGCATAACAGCAACATTTTAGGATTAGTTTTGTGTTTGAAGTTGAAACTTACAGAGTTTGTAGTGACGGATGTTGAACAAACCAAAAGACAATATTTACATCCTAATGCTACTGATTCTCCTCTTAATACTACTACTGCCACTAAAGCTAAGTCGACTATTATTAATTCTACTGCTACTACTACTACTACTGCAACTGCTATTACTACTGGTGTTACTACTACTGTCACTAAATCTAATGGTATTTCGCAAAAATTTTTGGGCATTAGTGAAGTTGTACTAAGCCAAATCAACACAAACTATGTCCAAACAGTTTGTCAAGAGGACGTATCAGTAATGATACGGAACGATTGATGGTACTAAGTTGAAACTTTGATCGTGTTTTGAAGAAAATGTTGAAGACAACTAAAGCTGCTATGTGCATACCACTACTAATGCTACTGCCTCTACTATAAATATTACTACTACACAAGCTAAAGGTATTGAGATGAATCTTTCAAGGAATATTTAGGCGGACGTTGAACAAAATCAGAACTGACTATGAGCATGTATATTGTCAAAAGAATAACAAAGCAGTATCTGAAGAACGGTTTACATTATTTATTTAGACTTGTCAGGCTAAGTTGCGGCGGATTTTGAACTACCGAGAAGACATTATGAGTATACTTCTAATACTACTTCTACGGATACTGTGACTATTGACACTAAGGGTAGCTTATGGTAAGTTTCAATTACAGGAAAAGACTATATGCATGCAGGTTTTCAAAAGGGGACATAACCAATGTTATGAGCAGCACTTGCTCTACCATGGCTATGTAATATCATTGAAAATTTTAAAGGAACTAATTCGATTGGAAATTAGAAGTTTTATCGCCCTTGTTAAGAGTCAAAAGTAATTGGAGTACAAGCGGCCCCTTACCGCGGCCCATAATTTTCAACACTACCAATCAAAATTTGACAAAGCCATTTTTTCAGTAAAATTAAATAAAAAAACAAGTTCTTTTTAACGGAAAGTAAGGAGCAACATTAGAACTTAAAACGAACAGAAATTACTTCGTATATGAAAGGGGCTGCTTCCTCAATAACGCCCCGCTCTTTACGCTAAAGTTTGACTCTTTCTCTTAACTCTATTTTTAAAACAACAAAAAACTTCAGCGTAAAGAGCGGGGTGTTGATGAGGAAGCAGCCCCTTTACTTTCAGTTGAAAAAAACTTTTTCATATTTATTTTTTCATTGTTTTGTTTAAAAATAATACTAGAAAATCCTGCGCTCCCTTCATGAAAATTTTCTTCCCCCATGACAAATTCCTTGAAAGAAAGTTCTCCAAACGTATCCCCCTCTTCTCAACCCCCCCCCCCCCCCAACCTAAAAATCCCCCTGAAAACGTCTGTACACATCCAAATAACCATTACTATGTGTAAGCACTGGTCAAAGCTTGTAACTCGTAGCCCCTTCCATGGGGACTGTGGAGGAGTAAGTCGTCCTCAAAGACATATTTATAAGTTGTTTGACTACGCTAAATAAAATAGCTATCTCAGAATTTTGATCCGGTGACTTTGAAAAAATAATTAGCGTGGGAGGGTCCTAGGTGCCCTCCAATTTTTTTGGAGCCCTCTCGCAAAATTCTAGGACCACTGGGTCGATTTGATCACCCCTGGGGAAAAAAATACAAACAAACAAACAAATAAACACGTACCCGTGATCTGTCTTCTGGCAAAATATACATAGACATAGACATAGTCTGGACATAGACATAGACATAGATACAGTTAGACATTAAAACGAAATTTGCATATTAATTTTTTTGGCTAAATGGCTTTCTCATAGTTTTAATCGGAAGGTCTTGAGTAAAAAGGAGAGAGGGAGGAGGCCTAGTTACCCTCCAAATTGTCGATTGCTTAAAAAGGCAACTAGAGCTTTTAATGTTTTACGAACGTTAACGAATTAACTTACGTAACGGAATTCCATATTCGTATGTTTTTCTTGCGTATACGAGGGGGTTCACCCCTTGTCGATACCTCGCTCTTTACACTAAAGCTTAAATTATGTCCCAATTCCTTAAGAATGACCTCTGAATCACAAAGGCCGTAGAATAAATAGTTAAAATTACTAAAAATACTTTAGCGTAATGAGTGAGGTATTACGAGGAGGTAAACCCCTCATATGCGTAATAATTTCTGTTCATTTCAAGTTTTGATACTGCTCCTTACATTCAGTAGAAAAAAACTTTTCACGTTTATTTTTTCATTGTTTTTTCAAATAATGCTAGAAAATCTTGCGCCTCCTTCATTGAAATTTTGTTCCTCCCCCATGAGAAGTTTCTCCGTGGAATTATCCTACCAAATAACCCCCCCCCCTCAACTCCCAAAAAATATCCAAAATTCAAATATTCAAACCCAAAAAATATCCCTGAAAACGTCTGTACACTTCCCAGGAACCATTACTGTATGTAAACACAGGTCAAAATTTGTAACTTGCAGTCCCTCTCACGGGAACTGCGGGGGAGTGAGTCGTCCCCAAAGACATAGTTATTTGAATTTTTTACTGTGGTGAATAAAATGGCTATCTCAGAAATCTGATTCGGTGACTTTGGGGAAAAATGAGTGTTGGAGGGAGCCTAGGGGTCCTCCAATTTTTTTGGTAACTTAAAAAGGGCACTAGAACTTTTAATTTCCTTTAAAATAAACCCTCTCGCGACATTCTAGGACCACTGAGTCGATACGATCACCACTGGGGGAAAAAACAAAAAACAAACAAATAAACACGCATCCGTGATTTGTCTTTTTGTAGATAAGAGCTTGAACTTCTACAATAAGGTTCTCTGATACGCTGAATCTGATGGTGTGATTTTCGTTAAAATTGTTTGACCTTTAGTGGGCGTTTCCCCCTATTTTCGAAAATGAGGCAAATTTGCTCAGGCTCGTAACTTTTGATGGGTAAAACTAATCTTGATGAAATTTATATATTTAAAATCAGCATCAAAATGCGATTCTTTTGATGTAAATATTGGTATCAAAATTCCATCTTTTAGAGTTTCGGTTACTATTGAGCCGGGTCGCTCCTTACTACAGTTCGCGGTCGATTGAACTACCCAGTAACTATGTCTTAAGGGATATTGAGTATTTCAACCCCTATAGTTTTGCAGTCTGGTCATCTGGCTTTAAAACTAAATGCTGCTATCATACTAAACCAAAAGAGATTGGTTGTATGCTGGTTGCCAATAAAACATCTCAGCAATATTCGAAAAACAACGTATTAAGTTGAGACTAAGAGGACTACTGCAGTTACTGCTTTTGCTCATACAATTTAAATTAATCAAAAGGGTGTAAGTGTATCCAGGATGTCAAAGAGATTGGAAGGAATTTTTGGGGAATGTTATTAAGCTTTTTTTTTCAGGTCAACTAGAGGATATATAAAACTAATTTGAACAACACTACTTATATATAGATTTTTAAAAGGGTGTATGCTGTTAAAAATTGTTGAAAAAGTTTCTTCAGTGTAGAAATAGCAAACAAAACTATGGATTCTTACAAAAAAATATATAGTATATTATTTTCTTTTTCCATGAAAAAGACTATGTCAATAAAGAATGGACAGAAATTAATTAATTTTGTTCACAAAATTAGTTTTTAAAAGAAAATTGAGGAACTCTGTTAAACAGAAATGAACAGAAATAAGATCAAATAATCTACCAAGCGTAAAACCACCAAATATCACCATCAATAAATAGAAATTACAGAAATTAGAAGTACGGAAGGACAGAAATTACAATAAATAACCGAGTCAAAGTCAAAATAAGTGGAGCTTAATTTAGTAGCTTAATTTAAGCGGAGCTTAATTTATTTAATTTAGTAGGGGTTGATTACTAAATTACGTGCTTTCTCAAGACCAGAACATAATTTGCAATTTATTGAAAAAAGATTTCATTTTTTATGTTTTCACTTTTTTAATTTTATTAAATCAGAAATTAATATGTATATTAAACTAGCATCGCACATTCATCTTTTTTTTTTAATCTTACTGAGATTCATATCCTGAAACTTTTCCCCCTTGAAGTTTTGAGATTCCTTTACTTTTCTTTATTGCATTGTATAGGAGCATATGCCTTGGAGCGTTTACGTCTTTATTAAAACAAATAAAAGTATTCCAAAATAAAGTTGTCCCGAAATATTGGTAAATAAATGAATCGGTTAGGAAATATTACCAGAAAATTGAATTTCATACCAGCTGCGGATATTCATGGTCTATATAATCTTGAGTTTGGTCGTTTTCCTCAGAAATGGTGCAATTTCTTCAGAATGGTAAAAATGGTAAAAACTTTGATGCTTGCTTGGCAATTTTCGACGCATTGATTGCTGCGGCTTTAAGTCTTGGACTTAAAGCCGGGCGTTAGAAGCCTGGGCGTTAGAGTCCTGTAGCTGTACTTAGCGCTGCGCTTAGTCCTTATATGGCTAAGCGAAGGGATAGCTGTGTGTAGGCCAGCTACACTTAGCACTTAAAATCGTAGCCTTGGTAGGTCTGTCCCACGTAAAGTATTATTTCAAAACGATGTATTCCGTCCAACCAAAAATACGAAGAAAATAAACAAACAGAATTCGGTAGTTCCTCATTGTTGTTCAGTTACATCTTTTATATCTTTATCTTTATATCTTTTTATATCTTTATATCTTTTTTATATCTTTTTATATCTTTTTATATCTTTTTATATCTTTTATATCTTTTATCCAGCTCAGTCTCGCTCATGATTCATGAAGAGCTTCAATTCTCAATTAAATTTTTTTCATTTGGGAATAAAAAAAACATTCTCATTTTTTTTTCAAAACAAAAACAAATTGTTTTTTTACATTCTGACCGCTTTTCAAATAAACTCCAGACATTCCATTTTGCACAAAATTTTCTCCTACCCTTGAAAACTTTCATCTCTGGAGAAAATTATATAAAAAAAAACAAGTTTTTTTAACAGAAGGTAAGGAGCAACATTAAAACTTAAAGCAAACAGAAATTATTTCGTATATGAAAAGGGTTATTCCCTCCTTAATGCCCCCCCTGTTTACGCTAAAGTTTGACTATTTCTCTCAACTATACTTTTTAAAACAGTAAAAAACTTTATCGTAAAGAGTGGGGCGTTGAGGAGGGAACAGCCCCTTTCATGTACGGAATAATTTCTGTTCGTTTAAAGTTTTAATGTTGTTCCTTACTTTCTGTTAAAAAAACTTGTTTTTTTTTTTATTTAATTTCTGAACGGTTTTGAATTAATGTATGTTTTGATTTTGGCTCTCCACACATGAATAAATAAAACAAAATTTGCACATTAATTTATTTTTTTTCGGCTAAATGGCTTTCTCATAGTTTTGATGGGACGATTTTGAGAAAAAAGGAGCGGGGAAGTAGGCCTATTTACCCTCCAATTTTTGGTTACTTAAAAAGGCAACCAGAACTTTTAATTTTACGAACGTTTTTATTAGTATAAACATACATAACTTACGAATTAACTTACTTAACAAACTTCTAAATTCGTATGTTTTATTACGTATATGAGGGGGCTCAACCCCTCGTCAATACTTCGCTCTTTACACTAAAGCTTAAATTTTGTCCCAATTCCTTAAGAATAACCCCTGAATCACAAAGGCCGTAGAATAAATAGTTGAAATTACTATAATTACTTTAGCATAAAGAGCGAGGTATTAGGATAAACGAGGTATTGAGATAAACCCCTCATATGCGTAATCATTTCTGTTCGTTCTAAGTTTTGATGCTGCTCCTTACTTTCAGTTGAAGAAACTTTTCATATTTATTTTTTCATTGCTCTTTAAAAAATACTAAAAAAAAATCTTGCGTCCCCTTCATGAAAATTCTCTTCCCCCATGAAGAATTAATCCATGAAAATTACCCTCACATAACTCCCTCCCTTCACCCCATCCCTCAATCTAAAAAAAAAAACCGGAAAGTGTCTGCACACTTCCCAATAACCATGACCATGTGCAAGCACTGGTCAAAGCTTGTAAGTTGCAGCCCCTCCCGCGGGGACTGTGGGGAAGTAAGTAGTCTCCAAAGTCATAGTTTTTAGGTTTTTTGACTATGTTGAAGAAAATGTTTATCTCAGAATTTTGATCCGGTGACTTTGGGGAAAAAATGAGTGTGGGAGGGGGCCTAGGTGCCCTCCAATCTTGTATATTACCGTGAAAAATCCGTATATTACTTAATAGCAAATAGTATATCAGAACAATGGGCAAATTGCGTCGCTTACAGCCCTTCCTTGGGGAATATAAAAGTCATGATATCCCCTTGGAGGCTTCAACTATGCTGAATCAAAAGGTTATCTAAAAATTTTGATGAGATGTCCTCCAGATCGTTACCAAGATCGTTACCAGATCGATACTTACAGATCGTTACCAAGAACTGTTTGATTAAATTGTATGTCCTTGAGTCTTAGGAAGGTGATTTTGATTTAAATAAGTAGATTCAAGACATATTGTTTACAAGGCTGTATGATAAATATCATTCCACGGTAGCTGGCCATAAACAGAACCCAATGTGTTTGCAATGCACAATTTAAAAAAAAAATACTAGATAAAACAACAAAAAACATAAGATGTGGGAGACAATAGACGATGCCACGCCAGCAAGAGAACACCACAGTAAAATGATATGCTCAGAATTATCAAACAGTTTGTGGTAACGAACTGTAGTAAGGAGCGACCCGGCTCAATAGTAACCAAAACTCTAAAAAATTAAATTTCGATATCAATAGCTACATCAAAAGAATGGCATTTTAATGCTGATTTTAAACATATAAGTTTCATCAAGTTTAGTCTTACCCATCAAAAGTTACGAGCCTGAGAAAATTTGTCTTATTTAGGAAAATAGGGGGAAACAGCCCCTAAAAGTCGTAGGATCTTAACGAAAATGACACCATCAGATTTAACGTATCAGAAAACCCTACTGTAGAAGTTTCAAGCTCCATCTACAAAAATGTGGAATTTTGTATTTTTTGCCAGAAGACAAATCACGGGTGCGTGTTTATTTGTTTGTTTTTTTTTCCCCAGAGGTCATCGTATCGACAAAGTGGTCCTAGAATGTCGCAAGAGGGCTCATTCTAACGGAAATGAAAAGTTCTAGTGCCCTTTTTAAGTGACCAAAAAATTGGAGGGCATCTAGGCCCCCACCAACGCTCATTTTTTTCCCAAAGTCAACGGATCAAAATTTTGAGATAGCCATTTTGTTCAACATAGTCGAAAACCATAAAAACTAGGTCTTCAGGGATGACTTACTCCCCCATAATCCCTCGGGGAGGGGCTGCAATTTACAAACTTTGACCAGTGTTTACATATAGTAATGGTTATTGGGAAGTGTACAGACGTTTTCAGGAGGATTTTATTTTGTTTGGGGGTGGGCCTGAGGAGAGGGGGTTATGTTGGAGGATCTTTCCTTGGAGGAATCTGTCATGGGGGAAGAAAAATTTAATGAAAAGGGTGCAGGATTCTCTAGCATTACTATAAGAAAACAATGAAAAATAAACATGAAAACATTTTTTCAAATGAAAGGAAGAAGTAGCATTGAAACTTAAAACGAACAGAGATTATTATGCATATGAGGGGTTCAAAAAACACTTTAGCACAAAGAGCGAGGTATTTAGGAGGAGATAAATACCTTGCTCTTTATGCTAAAGTATTTTTAGTAATTTCGACTGTTTATTCTACGGCCTTTCTGATTCAGAGGTCATTCTTAAAGAATTGGGACAAAACTTACGATTTAGTGTAAAGAGCGAGGTATTAACGAGGGTACAAACCCCCTAGTATACATAATAAAAATATAAGGTTATGAAAGTTTGTTATGTAAGTTAATTCTTAAGTTACGTATATTTTTTACTAATAAAAACGTTCGTTAAAAATTAAAAGTTCTAGTTGCCTTTTTAAGTAACCGAAAAATTGGAGGGCAACTAGGCCTCCTTCTCCACCCCTTATTTCTCAAAATCGTCAGATCAAAACTAAGAGAAAGCCATTTAGCCAAAAAAAATTAATATACAAATTTTATTTTAATAATTTATGTGCGGAGAGCCAAAACCAAACATGCATTAATTTAAAAACGTTCAGAAATTAAATAAAAAAAAACTAATTTTTTTAGCTAAAAGTAAGGAGCGACATTAAAACTTAAAACGAACAGAAATTACTCCGTGTATGAAATGGGTTGTCTCCTTCGCAATCCCTCGCTCTTTACGCTAAAGTTTGACTTTTTGCCACAATTCTACTTTTTAAAACAATTAAAAGCTTTAGCTTAAAGAGCGAGGGATTGCGGAGGGGACAACCCATTTCATATACGGAGTAATTTCTGTTCGTTTTAAGTTTTAATGTCGCTCCTTACTTTCAGCTAAAAAAATTAGCTTTTTTTTTTTTATTTAATTCATTAAAACCAACACCAAAGCAAAGAAATCTTAGGGAAATAATTTTTTTTTTTTAAGAAAACAGTTTTGAAGTCTTGGAGACACTTTTGATAAATTTAGTGGGTTTTACAAGATGAGGAATATAGTTCCTGACTAAAAATTTAGATTTTTGGTTTTTATTTGGGGAAGGTGGTACTTCTTGAATGGGCCGTATTTCGAAGAAAAACAAGAGACTTAATTTACGTAAATCGTGGAAGTATTTCAAACCCACATTATTGGATGATAGTCTTTCAGCTATTTGACCCATTAATTGATTCTAAAATGATTAAACAAAAAAAAACAAGTTTTTTTAAAATGGAAATAAGGAGCAACATTAAAATTTAAAAAGAACAGAAATTACTCCGTATATGAAAGGGGCTTTTCCCCCTCAGCGCCTCGCTCTTTACGCTAAAGTTAGACTCTTTCTCTTAACTCTACTTTTTAAAACAGTAAGAAATTTTAGCGTAAAGAGCGGGGCGTTGAGGAGGAGAAGCCCCTTTCATATGCGAAGTAATTTTTGTTCGTTTTAAGTTTTAATGTTGCTCCTTACTTTCATTTAAAAAAAAACTTGTTTTTTTTACTTAATTTCTGGACGTTTTTGAATTAGTGCATGTTTTGATCTTGACTCTCCGCAAATAAATAATTAAAACAAAATTTGCATATTAATTAATTGCAATTAATTGGAAGATTTGGAGAAAAAGGAACGAAGGAGGAGGCCTAGTTGCCCTCCAATTTTTTGATTACTTAAAAAGGCAATTAGAACTTACGAATTAATATATGTAACGAACTTATATATTCGTATGTTTTTATTGCCTATATTTGGGGGTTCAACCCTCGTCGATACCTCACTCTTTATACTAAAGCTTAAATTTCGTCCCAATTCCTTAAGAATGACCCCTGAATCGCAAAAGCCGTAGAATAAATAGTTGAAATTAACTCATCAACGCCCCGCTCTTTACGCTAAAGTTTTTTACTGTTTTAAAAAGTAGAGTTAAGAGAAAGAGTCAAACTTTAGCGTAAAGAATGGGGCACTGATGAGGAAGTAGCCCCTTTCATATACGAAGTAATTTCTGTTCGTTTTAAGTTTTAATGTCGCTCCTTACTTCCCGTTAAAAAAAACTTTTTTTTATTTGATTATATCAAAGATATCGCCCAGCTCTCTTCATCTGACTCTTTCATTTGTGACGTTGGCATGAGCGTTTGCTAGGTGTAGTATGGTGAAAAATCAAACAGTTTGTGGTAATGAACTGTAGTAAGGAGTGCCCCGCCTCAATAGTAACCGAAATTCTAAAACACGGAATTTTGATACCAATAGTTACATCAAAAGAATCGCAATTTAATGATGATTTTAAATATATAAGTTTCATCAAGTTTACGTCTCGCCCATCAAAATTTACGATCCTGCGAAAATTTGCCTTGTTTTAGAAAATAGGGGGAAACACCCCCTAAAAGTCTTTGAATCACACCATCAACCTCAGCGTATCAGAAAACCCTACAATAAAAGTTTCAAGCTCCTATCTACAAAAATGTGGAATTTTGTATTTTTTGCCGGAAGACAGATCATGAATGCGTGTTTATTTGTTTGTTTTTTTTCCCAGGGATGATCGTGTCGACCCAGTGGTCCTAGAATGTTGCGAGAGAGCTCATTCTAACGGAAATCAATATTTCTAGTGCCCTTTTTAAGTGACCGGAAAAACTGGAGGGCACCTAAGCCCCCTCCGACGCACATTTTTTCCCAAAAGTAACCAGAACAAAATTTTGAGATTATGTTCAACTTCGTCGAAAACTTAATAACTATGTCTTTGGGGAGGACTTAATCCCCCACAGTCCCCGGGGGAGGGGCTGCTAGTTACAAAGTTTGACCATTGTTTACATATAGTAATGTTTATTATGAAGTGCACAGACGTTTTCAGGGGGACTTTTTCGCGTTGGGGTGGAAGGGGGTCAGGGGAGGGGGTTAAGTGGGAGGATTTTTCCATAGAGGAATTTATGATGAGGGGAGAAAATTTCCATGAAGGGAGGGCAGGATTTCCTAGCATTGTTTTAAAAGAAACAATGAGAAAATAAATAAGAAAAATTTATTCACCTGGAAATAATAAGTAGCATTAAAAGTTAAAACGAACATAAGATATTACGTATAAAAGGAGGATTTTTTTCCTCCACAATACCTTGTTCTTTACAAGGTACATTTTTAGTAATTTCAACTATTTATTCTATGGCCTTTGTTATTCATGGGTCATTCTTAAAGATTGGGAATAAAATTCAAGTTTTAGTGTAAAGATCGAGGTATTGACAAGGGGGCGAACCCCCCTCATATGTATAGTAAAAATACACAAATATAGGAGTTCATTACGTAAGTTAATTCGTAAGGTACGTATGTTTATTACTAACAAAAACGTTCGTACAGAAAATAAAAAAATGTAGTTGCATTTTTGAGTAACCGAAAATTAGAGGGCATTTAGGGCTCCTCCTCCACCCTTTTTTTTATCAAAATCATTCGATCAAAACTATGAGAAAGCCTTTCAGCAAAAATAAATCAATATACCAAAATCAAAACATTCATTAATTCAAAAACGTTCAGAAATTAAATTAAAAAAAAAGACAAGTTGTTTTAACTGCAAGTAAGGAGCGACATTAAAAATTAAAACAAACAGAAATTATTCCGTATATGAGAGGGGTTGTCCCCTCCGCAACGCCTCGCTCTCTACACGAAAGTTTTTTTATTGTTTTAAAAAGTTGAGGTGTGAGAAAGAGTCAAACTTTAGCGTAAGAGCTCGTTTTACATGTAAAAATTTGTTGAAAGGTTCCAGGAATTCAATTAAAGCCTTGTTATAAATATAGTGACATCTCCAGTTCATTTGCTTCTTATAACTTATTCCTTTTATTTTGTCACTGAGACAAATAGAAATTGAAGAAAAGAAAAGCTTATTTCTCTGCTGGAAATAAGGATTGTTGTTAAGACTTGAAACAAACAGAAATTACTTGAGTATGCACCGTTCACTGGATTTAGTATCTCACTGGAAAATAATTCAAGTGAAAAAAAAAGAAAAATTATTATATAGAAGTGAAAGAGAAAAGCGGCAACGTCTTTTTTCCCGAATAAGGAAGATTACTATGTGTGCAAAGCATAACGATTATGATGAAAATCGAGTAAAATTATCCATCTTACTTCATTTTTATTTTGTTTCCGATAACGAGAAGCTAAAACACTATATAAAACCATATCAATAGAAAGCAACATCCGATATAGAAGTCTAAGAGTGAAGACGACTAAAACCAAATAAAAAATCGTACTAATTGAAAAACTCATAAAAGGAATAATTGTGCAGAAAATTTATTGGAACGGAATTGTTAGTATTTATGCTTCCGAATTAAAATTAATGAGACTAGAATATAAAAGCAAGAAGATCTGATTGCAGGAAAATTATATAAAACAAAAAAATAATTGCAGATTTTATTCTAAATCCTGTAATTAAAATAAACTGCATAATTTCTTATGGATTTAGCAACTTCTTAAGTATTTTGGTCAATCCAAAAATGAAAAGCTATTCTATTGCTGAACTGAAAAATATTAGGTTTAGGCAATATATAGATGGCTATAGTCGTTAATTAAAATTTAAATTCAATTTTTGAATTAATTATAACTTAGTAATAAACTAAAAGTTAAGATTGAATTAATTTTTCTTAGAATGACATGATTTATTCGAAATCTTAAAATTTAAAATTGAGCATTAAACCTTATACGGCTTACTAATAAAAAAAGTACATAGCCAAGAAATTGGCTCTTTTTTCTTCTCTTTTGTATGTTATTTCATTTCTGCTTTTAGATTGAATACATATTTTTCGAGTATGATAAGTATAGGCTAGACCAATATATTACCCTCGTGTTTGCATAATATAGTAGTGATTTAATATAGTGATATCGCTATACAATATAGTATAGCGCTTCAGATACCAGTAATAGTAGGCTATAATCATAAAAAATCAATGTCTTGGAAAAACTATTGAAAAACTATAGTGTTATAAATAGAATAGTGGCAACTGAAAGCTGAATCGCACTTTTAAAAAGTATTCCTACTTGATCGTTAACTTTTTTAAAACAAAATAAATAAAAATAGATTGGCTAATAGTAATTGCCAAAACCATAGCTACATATTGTGACGACAACGCACTGGAGATAGCCGTTGCCAAAGCATATAAAACTTACACTTAAGAGTTTCCCTTGCTATATGGCTGTGCTTGGAACATTTGGCACTACTATTAAAATTTACATGTCTACTTATATTAATTAATTATTATTAACTAACAAATTATTAATCATTATTAATTAATTATTAAGTTAATTTTAAATCAAATTATTATATTATATTAAATATTATGTGTTATATTAAATATTATGTGTTATATTAAATTATTATATATTATATTAAATATTATAAATTAAATTAAATTAATCATTAAATTATTAAATTAATTAATAATTAACTAAATTAATTTAGTTAACTACTAAAAAGAAATTTGGTGTAGCTTGCCGCTGCAGTGTTCGTTACAAGTGGCTGACTGCTCTGATGGATTTATGGGCATATATATATATATATATATATATATATATATATATATATATATATATATATATATATATATATATATATATATATATATATATATATATCATGAAAAGAGAAATCACCAATGCAACAGCACAAACTCATAAAAAAAAAGAGACAGAAGGAGAAAAGGAAGACTGTTTTCCTAAATTAGTGATTAATATAGACCAGCACTTGAATGAGGCCTTTACCCTACTCATCCATACAATCACATAGGTCAAACAGCATAGCCAAACACAATCAACCATAAAGAATAATCCATGGACAGGCAGTCATGTCGTCAATAAGTATAAGTCGTCATTTACCAAACAATAGAAAAAATAATAAAGACAAATAATTCAGAGGCAGCAACCCAACACCAGGGCTCATCAGGAGAATACACTGGCCTATAGGGTTTCGCCACTTTAAATTCTCTACCCAGCCAAGTGTTGTGGCTACCACAGAATATCCATGGCATCCCCGTGTCAGGTATCACCCCCAAAATACATGCCTATGAAAAAAAAACAGCAAATGTAAAACAACCAAGTAACACCAAAACAAGCTTATCCTGTTAATATATCCCTCTTTTTAGCAACAATAGGTAAACTAAATATGATAAAATTTACCAAATCACAAATATTAACACATTGCAAAAAAAAGAAAAATAAATAAATGAACTAAACAATTATAGAATTCATCTTTACCATGTGGTTATTTAAAAAAAAAATCCGCTCTATTAGAAACACAATTCAAAATAAATGGCGCTGCATCATCATTTGTCGAACCTCCGAAATTAGTTAAAAATTTCTTTAAGTATTTCCAGATAGTTCTTTTGATATTTATTTAAAAGTTCATTATAATGAAAACTAAATTTTTTAAATTGCCAAGTTAATTTATTTGCAGAAAAATCTCTTGATATCAATTTTTGGCTTAAGATTTTACATCTATTTTTAAAATCAATATAATTACTACAAATCCTTGCATAACAAAGTAAATGTGAGAAAAACGCAGAATATGTGATATTTAAGTTTATATTACTTTCAGGAAATGGGAAACTAATCACTTCAAAATCGAAATCATCCGTATATATATATATATATATTAGCAGCAGTGTACTAGTCTTCTAGTTATACTAGCTAATTTTACTAGCAGCAGTTCTTAGTTAAAATAGGCCTTCGAAGTTGGGTCGATCCTCCTTGGGATCTAAATTAGGGGTAGAAGCTTGCCTATTTGGACCCAGAGAGGCACATTAAATATAAGATTGCAACCATTCAATAATTACATCCTTTGATTAGTGGAATAGATGATTTAATGATATTTGCCTGTAAATAAGTTAGAGTTCCCATTGATCCTTTTTAGAAGGTTTCATTCTTAAGAACTTACATTTTTGGTCATTGAGGGGGACTATAGGTAATATATCAGGAGGTTTATCTCACATTTTCTTTGGTTTACACGATTGACTTCTGTTTTCCTAGCGCATTGGCGTTAGCGAGAGATGATCCCTCACAATTCCTTTATAAATGGATGCAATTCTATGCTATTGACAGTGTTTTATTGATTTCCAAGAGCTCTAAAATTACCAATCGACATTCCCGTTTTCAGATACCCTTTAATTTCTTGGGCACGAAAATTAGTAGGCTGCAACCCCACCTTTGGACCTGAAGAAGCCACGAAAAATGAACCTTAATTTTACCAACTGCAGCGTCTAAATAAGTGACATAAGCAACAAAAATTTCTCTCATGTTTTTCTTTAAAAAAAAACATGATCGATTGCTGAAATTCATCAATACTTACCAATTTCTTGTCCCATATTTGATCCTAATAAAGCTCCAGAGCTTGAGACTATTGCACACGAATTGAAGTGTTGCTTTTGAAGTATATTCTCACTTTTCAACAGCTTTCCAAAGCCATTTACCTTGAAGGGCTCAAATTTGGGTAGCACTGTTTTAACTTTCACTGATTTTTTGAATTTACACAGTAGATGATCACTAGGTTTTGTATATGCTCCACGATCAATTATTCCTGAATATTTAGCACCATATATATTTGGATAGCTATTCAGGCTTAAGGCACTTTCGTACATAGATATCCTAAGCTGGGTGATCAAGGTCATTTTTGAGTTTTCTTCAGCACTTCCTGCAGGAAATTGACTTTTACTAGTATCGTCCACTGCTAGGAATGATTCATAGTGACTGTTTCTAGCCAATGAAAGTATGTAAACATAGCTACCCGTACAGAATAGAAAAATATATAAACATGAGCATGAGCAGAATGTTTCGTACCGCATTTCATCAATGATGATTGCTATCATATCTTTAATCTGAATTGCCTCTCCAGAAATAAGTCATCTCAAAGGGCACTAAAATAAGAGGAATATACTAGGCATTCTTTAACTATTTAGTAAAGAGTAGTTTTAGGCATAAGGCTTAGAAATGAGGAATCAAACACTATTCAATTGGAAAAATATATTTAAGGTTCCTTATAGTGTAAGAAACATGAAAACTTAAGATAGAAGATTAAGATTTACTACACATTCTTCAAAGAATTAAGAAAATAGTTTTAGATATGAGGCTCGTAAATGAGGTCGTAATTTAACCCTAAAGACGTTTTAAATTTAACCGAGAATGGACATGGACACTGCAGCATCAGGAGGAAAAGTACTTGGCTCTCTCTTAAGAAGAAATAACTGGAGGGTAATTTTAGACTTAAGCGTTTGTTGAGGTATAAAATGTATTCTTTGTAAAGAATATCTTAAAGGTACTTGTTACTGTCAGAACCATGAACACTAAGGAAAAAAGTTTTAGAAATTATTCAAAACCATATAAAAGTTGCTTTTTAGGTGTGAGTCCATGTAATGGGATGTCAACCAGTACTCTTTGTAAAGGGTATCCTAAGGAAACAAATACAAAGTAGAAACAATAGGGAAAATCTTTTCAAGACAGTGGAAATAAGTTCTGTGAATATTTCGGCCCTATGTCCAAGGGCCGTCTTCAGCACATTACGAGAACGAGAGAGAAAATATGTATATGTAAGTAAACTTACATTAAATTGTGAGAATTCAAACTAAAAATGTATTTTAAAAACTTTTTTTAAAAACAGCCCTAGCATCCTTATTTCAACGAAGTTCAACCAGGACTGACAAAAAGAATGAAGTGAGAATATAAATTCATTCAAACTAAAGAGAACAAAGTGATTAAATGCAATTTCTCAGAGCCAACCTTGCATTTTTAACAGCCTGTCTCAAAGGTCTTTTCGTAGCTGGTTCAATGCTATTGTAAATCGGTTTAGTAAAATATTTTGTTAGATCATTTTTAATTAAGTTTGAGCATAAAGGATCTAGTGAGTATTCCCCTAAGTCTCAAAAATATTTAAAAATGGGGGAAACACCCCCTAAAAGTCATAGAATCTTAACAAAAATCACACCATCGAATTCAGCGTATCAGAGAACCCTTTAGAAAACATTTCAAGCTCCTATCTACAAAAATGTGGAATTTCATATTTTTTGCCAGAAGACAGATCACGGGTGCGTGTTTATTTGTTTTTTGTTGTTTTTTTTTTTCTTTCTTTCTTTCAGGGGTCATCGTATCGACCAAGTGTTCCTAAAATGTCGCAAGAGGGCTCATTCTAACGGAAATGAAAAGTTCTAGTGCCATTTTTAAGTGCCCAAAAAATTGGAGGGCACCTAGGCCCCCTCCCACGCTCATTTTTTCCCAAAGTCAACGGATCAAAATTCTGAGATAGCCATTTTGTTCTACATAGTCGAAAATCATAATAACTATGTCTTTGGGGATGCCTTTTTCCCCCACAGTCCCTGGGGGAAGGGCTGCAAGGTACAAACTTTGGCCAGCGTTTACATACAGTAATGGTTATTGGGAAGCGTACAGACGTTTTCAGGGAGATTTTATCGGTTTGGGGGTGGGGTTGAGGGGAGGGTGCTATGTGGAAGGATCTTTCCTTGGAGGAATATGTCACGGGGAAAGAAAAATTCAATGAAAAGAGCGCTGGATTTTCTAGCGTTACTATAAAAAAGAATGAAAAAACAAAATGAAAGTTTTTTTTTCAATTGAAAGTAAGGAGTAGCATTAAAACTTAAAACGAACAGAGATTATTATGCATATGAGGGGTCCTAAAAATACTTTAGCATAAAGACCGAGGTATTTAGGAGAAGATAAATACCTCGCTCTTTATGCTAAAGTATATTTAGTAATTTAAAATATTTATTCTACGGCCTTTCTGATTCAGGGGTTTTTCTTAAAGAATTGGGACAAAACTTAAGATTTAGTGTAAAGAGCGAGGTAATAACGAGGGGACAAACCCCCTCATATATATAATAAAAATATAAGAATATAAAAGTTTGTTACGTAAGTTAATTCTTAAGTTCCGTAAATTTTTTACTAATTAAAACGTTCGTTAAAGAATAAAAGTTCTAGTTGCCTTTTTAAGTAACCGATAAATTGGAGGGCAACAGGCCTAATTCCCCACCCCTTATTTCTCAAAATCGTCTGATCAAAATTAAGAGAAAGCAATTTAGCCAAAAAAAGAATTAATATGCAAATTTCGTTTTAATAATTTATGTGCGGGGAGCCAAAATCAAATATGCATTAATTCAAAAACGTTCAAAAATTAAATAAAAAAAAACTAGTTTTTTTTAACTTAAAGTAAGGAGCGACATTAAAACTTAAAACGAACAGAAATTACTCCGTATATGAAATGGGTTGTCCCCTCCGCAATCCCTCGCTCTTTACGCTAAAGTTTGACTCTTTGTCACAGTTCTACTTTTTAAAACAATTAAAAACTTTAGTGTTAAGAGCGAGGGACTGCGGAGGGGACATCCCATTTCATATATGGAGTAATTTCTGTTCGTTTTAAGTTTTAATGTCACTCCTTACTTTCAGTTAAAAAAAGACTAGTTTTTTATTTAATTAGCTATAAGGATTGGTATTGAGGTACTTAACTTTACCATTTATGAAGAGTAGATGTGTCTCGCAGCAGGAGAGGCATGGAAACCCAAGAAGGAGGAGTAAAATGATCTAAAGCGTATCTCAAAGACAATAAAGATTAATTTTAGGCGTAAGGCTTAGTAATAAGATTCAAGGCGCAAGGATTGGTGATAAGGTGCCAAACAGGTCCGTTTGTGAATAATATCTTAAAGGCATTTCTCTGCACGAGGGGTATTGACACTCGAATATAAGAGCAAATACCCAAAGTATTCCTCAAAAATATTGTTAAAGAGTAATTTTTGGCATAAGGCTTAGTAATGCAGAGGCAAATAGTACCATTGACAAAAGATACCTTCAAGTTATCTATTAGCATCAGAAGCTTGAAAGCTATTCACAGAAGAAGAAAACGCTAGATGTTTTTCACAGAAATCACTTAATGGATGTTTTAGGGATAAGGCATAGCAATAAGGTACCCAAGTAATGTAACCTATAAAAGGGATTGACTCCAATCAGTGAATGTATAATTAAAGAGTAGTATTGAAGGCTTAGATATGTCTTCTGGATGACAAAGGCTTTAATTGATATATTTTTGAAATATTTTTCTTGGATTTCAATCGCCTTTGTGCTTGAGCTAATACTTAAATGTGAATTTTCGCTAAACTTACACCCCTTCCCCACAAAAGAATTCATTGACCGGTACCCAAATAGTTAGCACCCAATATGTCGATACTCTCAGGCCTCTTGTTTTATTTGATAAACGGTCTATAGTAACAGTCCGTTTTCATGTACTGTACTTACGTTTATGAATAAAGCATATACTGCATGAAGTGTAGTCTATGAGACTGGGAGGGTATACAAATACTATTTGAATAGTTCTCAGTATATTTCCTCGGTAACTGGTGGGTCTTGTCGGGTCAAAATGCTTAAAGGCGACACTTCCTTGGGGCAAATTCTTCATCAAGATCACAACCCTTTTTGGTGTAGTTAGGTTCCTGTTTATTAAAATATTTAACTCTTGACTTACAAAACGCAATTATGAGCAGCTTTAATACATTTGCATATTTAGAACCAACAAAAATTACAGGTCTCGTTGTTGCATCTATTGTAATCGAATTTTTGTTTTTTAGAGTTCTGTTTTATTTTGAAAAAGTAACTCTTTATCTCCAGGAAGATACTAACAACTGCTGAATCTAGTGTTCTAATAAATAGAAAAGCACCTACTACCTCCTTCTTCAATCTTCATTTCTTACATTAAGGTTACATTAAGTAATTATCAAAGGGGAGGCGTGTGAAATGCCGAAAATTTATTGCAGAATCACGAATTCTGTTTTCATGGTATTGAACATGAATCCTTCGAATAAATTCTTCTTGGCACGATATCCCCTAGGGATGTGGCAGGTGGGCCATTGAGCCCTCCGAGAGAAATGCCCCAAAGGAAACAAAGACATTAAAAAAGATATCAATCAGAAAATGATAACCATTCCCATTTAAATATTTACTAATCTTGTCAATTTTATTAATTTAATTTAAACAAAACCAATTTAAATAAAAGCAATCAATTTAAATGACATTTAAGAGTGATTTGAATATAAACTGTTTTGCCAATATATATATGAATGTAATCTTTGTTGTAATAATTTATGTCTGCATAAAGAGATGAGTTATTATCAACAACCCCCATATTACAGGTTTGGTCCAAAAAATATTTTCGAGAATAAAGGGAGGAGAGATCACTTTCCAGCCCCACCCCTCTTCCTAAAACTCTTTCTTTATTCTTCTAAAAAACCAACGGAAAGTTTAAAAAAATAGTGTGAAAATTCACTTCTTGAGGCTTCTGGACCCCCTCCCGTACTAACGAAATACCTGTCACCCCTCCTTCATAGTAGCTGACAAAAAATTATACTGCGAAGTGCACAATTATATCAATCCTCACTAATCGCGCCTTCCTCGAACGAAGACTTATAAGTTTATATTAGACTTCTTTTAGTAGAGACCACCTGCATCTTTAGGAATTAAATAAAAAAGAAGTTTTTTAAGTGAAAGTAAGGAGCGACATTAAAACTTAAAACGAAAAGAAATTATTCCGTATTTGAAAGTGGTTGTCCCCTCCTCAACGCCTGGCTCTTTATGCTATAATTTTGACTCTTCCTCACAATTTTACTTTTTAAACAATAAAAAAACTTAAGCGTAAAGAGCGAGGCGTTGAGGAGGGGACAACCACTTTCATATACGGTATAATTTCTGTTCGTTTTAAGTTTTAATGTCGCTCCTTACTTGTAGTTACAAACAATACGTAACATCAATAATTAAAACGAAATTTGCAATTTTGGCTGAATAGCTTTCTCATAGTTTTGATCAGACGACTTTGATTTAAAAAAGGGGGTGAGGGGGGAGGCCTAGTTGCCGTCCGATTTTTGGTTACTTAAAAAGGCAACTAGAACTTTTTATTTTTTGTACGAACGTTTTTATTACTAATACGTATGCATAACTTACGAATTAACCTACGTAACAAACTTCTATATTGTGTAATTTTATTATGTATATGAGAGGGTTCGCCCCCTCGTCAATACCTCGCTCTTTGCGCTGAAGCTTGAATTTTGTCGCAATTCTTTGAGAATGACCCCTGAATGACAAAGGCCGTAAGATAAATAGTTGAAATTACTGAAAAGGCTTTAGTGTAAAGAGCGAGGTATTATGGAGGAGAAGAACCCCTTTATTTACGTAATAATTTATGTCCTTTTTTGGTTTTAATACTGCTTCTTACTTCCAGCTGAAATTTTGTTTTATTTATTTTTTCATTGTTTTTTTGTTTCTTTAATGCTAGAAAATTCTCTTCCCTCATTAAAAATTCCACCATGGGAAGATCTTCCCACGTAACCCTCTCCCCCTGACCACCTCTCTCCCCCCAACACGAAAAAGTCCCCTGAAATGTCTTTACACTTCCCAATAACCCTTACTAAGCTATATGTAAACAATGGTCAAAGTTATTAACTTGCAGGCAGCCCCTCCCCCGAGGACTGCGGGGGATTAAGTCGTCCCTAAAGACATAATTACTCGGTTTTTTTGCTAAGCTGAGCGAAACGGCTATCTCAGAATTTTGATCTGGTGACTTTGCGAAAAAATGAGCTTGGAAGGGGGCCTAAGTGCCCTCCAATTTTTTTTGGTTACTTAAAAAGGGCACAAGAACTTCTAATCTCGGTCAGAATGGGCCCTCTTGTGACATTATAGGACCACTGGGTCGATACGATCGCCCCTGGGAAAAATAACAAAAAAAAAATAATAAACACGCATCCGTAAAGCTTCAACAGTAGGGTTCTCTAATGCGTTGAATTTGATGGTGTGATTTTCGTTAAGATTCAATAACTTTTAGGGGGTGTTTGCCCCTATTTTCTAAAATTAGGCAAATTTTTTCAGGCTCGTTACTTTTGATGGGTACGACTAAACTTGATTAAACCTATATATTTAAAATTTGCATAAAAATCCGATTCTCTTGATGTAACTATTGGTATTAAAATTCCGTTTTTTAGAGTTTTGAGCCGGGTTGATCCTTACTGCAGTTTATTACAAGCAAACTGTTTGACAAATTTGCCACCGTACTGCATTAATCCCTTTGAAACTAGGGTGCTCAGCATGCAGTTTCTTGATATATTTAAACAAGCTGGCTATCTCAGAGTTTTTCTTGACAGTATTCTAGCCCCCTTTGACCAAAATTGTTGTTTGGTCCCCAATATGACAGAGAATATCACTTTGCTGTAGCACAACCTTTTTGTCTACTAAAGGGAGCCATTAGAACTTCCAGTGTTTGTTCTAATGGGACTTGTTCTCGGTATTATCAGAACATTATTTAGATATTAAATGATCATTGGCTCAATATGATCATCCCTGGAAAAACACAAACAGGCCCCCATCTATGATCATCCTTTTCGAAAAAAAAGAGAGATTGAAATTTATCGATAGGGGATTATTTATCGATGAAATTTATCGATAGGATACCTCTGCAATAATAATGTACTGAATATTATGGTTTATTTTCCGTTAAGATCATTTATATATTTGGGGGTTTTCCCCTCTTTTTTAAAAAATCAAGCAAACATACTTTGGCTCTTAACTTTTAGCAGGTGAATTCAAACTTGGTGTATAGAATATTAATTGGATAAATGAAAAAAAAAATCAACCGAAAGTAAGGAGAAACATTAAAACTTAAAACGAACAAAAATTATTCGATTTATAAGAGGGCCTACCTCTCTTCAATTCCTCACTGGCAATTTTAAAGTCTTTACGGCTTAAAAAAGCATTTTATTTGAATTCAACGGCTCTTGCCATTCAACAGATGTTCTTAAAGAGCTGGGACAAAAAGTCAAGCTTTAGCTTGAATTTAGCTGAATTTGAAATTATGTGCAGAGCCAACCCATTTTAAATGAGACAAACTTTTTTTGCAGAAAATAAATGGCTCCTTAAGAATTGATAGTTTCTACGATGATGCTTTCGGAAGTGATAAGTTGGCTATGAATAAATGGTTTTGAATGAATTCAATGTTATTTCGAATGAGTATTTCCTCTTGTATGCTTTTATCTAGATGAAAAATAAAGTTTCAAGGACAAGCCGTCTTAGGGTTCACTTAAATATTTAATGTGTGCATACTGTACAGAGAAGCTGAGATTTACTTGTAAGAACAGCGAAAAAGAGAGCATACTTGCAAAACATGTTGCGGCTCAAAACTTTTGCTTCCTTTTACTGGTCAAGAGCTATATGCAAAGAACCAATCATGTTTTGCGATGTTATAACTGACTCGAAATTATACATAACCAAATAAGATAAATAAGTGGGCTTACATGGATTCCATGTATGATATGCGGTCAAGGACTACTGTAATTTTCTTTAAAAAAAATATGTGACTAAGTTAAAACATTGAAAGTAAAAATACACTTTCTAAAACAATTAAAAGTAATCTGTCTTTTCTCTCTACTTTACTATTGTTCTTTTATGGTCATTGTGACTAATACAATATCTAATCTTTTTTTTATACTTTTGAAACAAAATTCTTGATATTATATGGCTATCTATCTTACTGTTATCTAGGATAGTAGTTCAGTTACCCTAATGACTCTTTCAGGAAAGAATTCAAAGCCTAATTTATACCCTGAGAAGGTGTCATCAAACTCCGTCCTTTTTATCTCTTATGCCTTATGCTAAGGCCTAAGAGATTGTATAACAGACCTGTCTTATCTCTGGTATGAAAACTATTTTCTTCAATTTGAATTTGAGTCAGCTTGATTTTTGTCACTATAAGTTTGGAAAACTCAAGATAATAGGGTTTGTTTCCCAATTTACGATACAATTTTTAAAATTATCCAAAACTTACCGGCCTTGGACTCAACAAAGGTATGAGACTCAAAAAGCTTTTAAAGGCTTCATTTGAGTTGTAGATTCATTTAGGAAAGTTTGAATTGTTATAATAGTAAGTTTTCCCGAGCTTACTAAGATTCAGTGATCCTTGACGGGGAAAGAGGCAGAAGCAGTGGCTTCAAGACACCTTCCTGGTCCATAATTTTGACTATGAATCTGAACATCTAGCCTAACTATTTTCCAACAAAAAAAAAGTGAATCATCTAAAAATTTCTTGTGTATCTACCACCATCAATTTTTACTTTTATTAAGAAAATTATATTATTCTGCTACTAAGCGCTCCTTAAGGGCTCTTAATCTAACAAGGTAGACTAGAAACTCACACTCACTGTTTCAGTCTAGCAGCAGCTACCACTCCTCCTGCGAACACAATTCCACCACACATTTTCTGTAAATATAATAAAAACCTCCAGGCCCTCATGCCTTTTGCATTTGCCACTTTAACAGGTCTGTGACCAGTGCTGCACTGAAGCCTTAATGCTTCAAGCCAGAAAATTCAGGATATGAAACAATTCCTCTAAAGGAAAGAAGCTGCGTATCCAAAGCATTGATCGTTATTCGATAGGCAGCGACAGGGCTTGTTAGATATGAGGTATGGGAACCGAAATTATTTTCTTTTCTACAAGATATTATTTTTAACCACTCAACAGGAAATTTATTTTTCTCGTTTCTTGGATTCAATCCAATTCTTTTATTTTACACTTATTCTTATCTGAATTTATTATATTTTGAAAAGGTGAAAACTTTATTAAAATAAACCGATTTTTTCATGAGGAACTGGAATAGTTAAGGTTGAAAACAATTTTTCAGTGAGTTAGCAGCGTAGTAATTTAGTATATATATATATATATATATATATATATATATATATATATATATATATATATATATATACATATATATATATATATATATATATATATATATATATATATATATATATATATATATATATATATATATATATATATATACAGATGCACTATAAAAATACAAAAGAAAAAGATAACTAGATTTACGTTGCATGGGCAACGTGAGGTGTTGCGGCAACCTTTGCTCGGCTTCGCCGAGTAAAGTGTTGCGAGAGCAACACTTTGGTTTTGTTTCCTCGCTGCGACTAAACGCTGAAGTTGTTAATCTGTAAGGATGCTAAAATACATACTAGGTACACCAACTCGCAAAAGTTGCAAACTCCTCATTGCTAAAGATGATTGTAGCCTTACAGCCGATTATTACTTACAAGTCCCCTACATGTCTTACCACTGGAACCAAATTGGTCTTACCATCAAATAAAACGGAAACAAAAAATAGGTACACCAACTAGTAAGAGTTGCGAACCCCTCATTGCCGAGGATGATTATGAGCTAATCTGAAAAAAAAAACTATCTGTCTTAGTTCAAAAGTTGACTTTTTTGAAGTAGGCCAACTTTCTAACGTCATCACTTAAAAAGGAGCAAAGGATAAACTCTAATTTCTTTAGCAATGAGAGAACTTTTAAAGTTTAAGAGGCACATCTGATACCATTTCTCTACCGCAATCCCAAGTGCGAAAAACCGAATGATAAACTCAGCTGAAATCACGAACAGAAATGGGTAGAAACAATAGATGGCAGCACTTTCGGACCCGTGGGAAAATGCCACTTTTTTGCTTCTCTAAATTTTTCTATTTATCACTCAAAGAAGATATATTTTCTGTGGGGCAGGGTAACTGTCGCATATATTTAACACTTATAGATTTTAGTCCATCTTCAATTTGAAAATGGTGCCTGCCTGCTTGCCTGCTAGAACGGAGCTTTCCACTCGAAAGCAGAAACATGGTTTGATGAAACGAAAACTTGGCTGCATAACCTCAGATAGTCCTCTCTGACATAGGCTATACAACTCCTCTTCACTTCACACACTATAGGCTCTGGCTCAAGGACAAGCAAAACAATCCTTTTTGGCCCCAGGCAAGAGTTCTACGAAGCTTTCCAAAGTGTAAAGTCATATTCATCAATCCGGCCTAAGGTCCACACTTTCCGTAAAAATCGCAGAGGTTATACCCTTACCACTTTCTAGGAATAAGCTGAAATCGGGGTGCTAGGAACAAAAAAAAAAAAAAACCACGACAAAACCAAAGTGTTGCTCTCGCAACACAATTAAGCATTGGAAGCTACTTGAAATGCTATTTACAAGCAAATTGGCACGAGGTAGTGACTTTGTTGATGTTAATTTATACATAGCATGGAGCCCAATACTATTTAAATGATGGAATAGATCCCAGATATGGAAATTCTGAATTTTTTTTTGGGTTACCATGCCAACATGGAAGATAAAGGAATTATTTACAAAACTCAAAGTAATTTTTTCTAAGACGTGAACTTATCTCTCCTGTCATGAGGGGGTGTACTTCCGACAAACACCTGACGTGGGGCATAACACAAGATTAGAAAAAATTTCCAAAATCTTTACGGGAAAATCTAACCCAACTTGGTACAATCGAAGCATAAGTAGACCTTATACTTCCTACTATTTGAAAACATATTATCTGTCGGACGTATTGCTTGTCTGATGTAATGCCTAACATTACGTACAAGTGAACTGTGCTACCACATGCATAGAAGAATTAACGCAAGAACAATAGAAAAAAAAATACATCGTTAGCATACGTGAGATACGTTATCTCCACAACGTTAAGAAACGAAGTAGGCAAAAGGCCATCCAGAACCTCAGCAATGGTGCATTTAAATATTCTGGGCGATAGCCAGCTCCCTTGGGGGACCCCACTTTTTATTTGAAGTGGAGCACTCAGTTTCGACTCCCGTTTAGCAAAAAAATAGAATTACAGTACCTACAAAGTAGCCTCGCACATACACTTTACTAATTCCAGTTTTAAAAAGAGAAGCAATTGCTTTTCAAGTTCCATTTGTTACCAATAAATTTCTACTTACGAACAACACAAAAATTATAATTAATGATGATTCACAGGCTCGAAAGGCCTCGAAATATAAACTGTGCAAAGTAACACTGAATTATTCTTCGACTATGTCTTAACAAGGAACTTAGACATATTTTGTTGGGCATGTTGACAGCCAAGACACTTCGAGAAACAGATTTAATTTGCACTGCAATCTTCATCAGTGGTAACGGGTAAGATTAAGTACTTGAACACTTTGCTTACATTAAAAGCTACTGTGATTGACCTTTTTGATTCACAATAATCTACAGATTTACCTTCCTTTAGCACAGACGTCTTAGAACCAACTAGAAACCAATTTGGCACGATTTGAATGCATAAAATCATTTGAAATAACCAACTGGATGTGAGAGTGGGGCTCATTAGGTACTCTAACAAGGTGTTTTGAGTAGAAGCCTTCACTTTCGGGTTTCAACTTCAGTAAAGCTTGCTGGATGTTTGTAATTGTAACAGCAGGCATATGTGATTTCGTGAATCAAGTGGGCAGTAATGAATAAATAGAAGCAGAAAAATTTGTACTGATTGAAGGATTCTTATCAGAGAAAGTGTCCTTTAATATTCTTCCCATGCACTAAATGAGAGAATATATTTTCCTTGTTATTCAAGCCAAGGGACAGTTATTTTCCTATTTAGGGGTATTTGACAAGGCGGTTGTATTTGTGTACTTCTTTTTTTTTTATTCGACTCTAGTCTTAGGAGTTATCGGCTATTTGTTTTTTTTTACTATGGGACGTAATCGGTTCTTACTAGGTTGCTAGCTACCGCTGCAACCCGGATCAGGAGGAGGGAGGCAGTTCGGGAACATATTGCTACACACTCAAGGGAGGTTTGAATTACAATCAAATCTCCACAAGACACGTAGCTACGTATTTCAAAACACGTAGCCCGAAGGACCTTTGAGATATCGTCACGAACTTTAGAGAATCAGGTCAAAGAAACAGACCCATGGTATTCAGCGGTCATATAAACACTCACAAGAACCATTCCTTGAATTGATAAGACTATAGTCTTATCCGTAGAAGAAATCAGTTTTGTCTTCAAAGCTCTTTTTGCAAATAGAGCCATACCACCAGAAGGGGTGCCCTCTCGTATTCGTAGCTGCATGCATCGACAAGATACTCGTTTGTACTCAAGAACACGATAGAATTCATAGTCGCCAGTCAAGCTGGGTTTCAATGCCTTTTAGAGATCTAATTTACTCTTGATAGCAAGTTTTACTGTGGTGGACTCACCGATATGAATTGCAGCAGTAATGCTGGGGTTACAGTCAGCAATACCTTTGGTGTCTAGATGGGTATGATAATATCAGATAAGCCCATTGTATAAATTTGGAATAATTTGTGCCTATGCTAGACTGGAATAATACAGCTGCTTCATCATACAATTGGTGGCCAGGTTCAGTGGTACGTAGGTGCAGTCTCAATTTCTCTTTTGAAAAACTTTACAATAGACGCTTTCTTAGCAAAGATGTACAGAGTGATTTTGTGGCTCAGTGAGCTGTTATATTTTGGTGGTAAGTTTTCGAGAACCACGACACAATTGCTTTCGTCACTGCTAAAATGTGACGGAAATCAGCCGTCTCCAAAGTTAATATGAACATCCCTTTTATAAAAACCTTATGTTAACAATAGACAAATTGCATAACTTACAGCTATTGCCCTCGGGGCCATGGAAGATGTTGTAAACCACGGAGGCATAATTATTAGACCCTTGGACTAATTTAAGCTAAATGACTATCTCCAGATTTGATCGGTTGCATTTGGGGATAAAAGGATGTAAGGGGGATGGTTACCATCAAATTTTTTCGACTCTTAAAAAGGAATTAGAACTTTTGATTTCCAACTGACTAAACCCCCCTCCAAAATTTAAACGACTAATAATATGCTGATAATAAATAATGATATGCTAATAACAGGCAACCAGCATAACTTGGAGCCCTTGTCTCAAGGCTTGGGGGATTTAACCAACCCAGAATCACAGTTATTTGCCCTTCAAATTATTTTGAACAAATATTGCTATCTCAAAACTGTGATCGAAATAATTCCGAAAAAAGGGTATGGGGAAAAGGCCTGGTCCCCTTCAGGTCACTTTTGACTCTTAAAAGGGGAACTAGCACTTTCAAATACAAACCGAATGAGCCTCTTTCGAAGTTTGTATGAATACCCCTTCCGGAAAGTCTTATTAGTTAACAATTGGTAACTTGCTTTACTTGCATCCTTCACCTTGAAGGCTAAAGGAGGATGGAGGAGGAAGGTTGTCAACATCGGAGGTATAGTTATTTGACCTTCAGACTATCTTCGAAAAAATGAATATCTCAAAATTTTGATCAGAAGTATTAGAAAGAAAGGAGACGTGTGAGAGGAGGCTAGTTGCCTTCTGATCATTTTTTACTCTTAAAATGGGCACTAGAACTTCCGATTTCTATTTAAATGAGCTCCTTCCAAAATTTATACAACTACCCTTCCATATTAAAAGCCTCTGTGAAAAATATAATAAATAACAATAATAAAACATTAAATCCTTACTGACTTTGCTATAGGCAACGCTAAAGCGTTGCCTCTGAAAGATGAAATGTGACGTTTTCAATAGGGTTTTGCTCTTCCGTAGGTAATCTATAGATTCTGAAGCTACGTTTTTCGTTCCCAAGACAGATATCAAATTCTGTAGACCTATGAAAAAATCTGTAGAAATGAAAACACTGGTACCACATCGAATCGCCGAGTAGAAGGATACTCCTCTCAGTATTTCTGCTGTTGCTTCTTTCTTCATTTCTACAGTTACTTTTCTAAACTCCAACCAGCCTTACATATCTAATTAATAGGCCCAAGGGACATTACCTTTCAAAGAGTATAATACAGAGTAGAGAGCAATTCAGAGTGTAGAAAGAGAAAAGGCTTGTAGACTTTCCGCTCATAATTCCTCTTTCCCGTTACTTGTGTAAATAAAAGCGTTGTTTGTCTGCTATAAAAGAATTGGGAAAGCTATCCATTATTGCTTGAGGGGTTATTACTTTATTTGGACCTTTAGTCAGAAATGTACATGGATCAGAGAAATAATGCAAATGTAACTTTTATAGTGTGTTTTGTTGGTCTGAAAATAGGAGGTTCGATGACTATGAACTTTTTCTCCCTTTTCTTCTGATTGATTTGTTTCCTCTATAAAATATAGCTCTCTAAGAGAGGTAGAACATTTTTTGTTTATGCATTTTATGATCCTGGTGAATGAATTGTCTTTCTTTAAAAGTAAAGATGAAGAAATAAATTAGGGACTTTTAACCTTCAACTGTGAGGTTGGGGTCTTGCTTATTTTTTTTTTTTTTTTTTTTTTCATCCCATACTCTTAGGTTGAGCTAGGAGGTTAATACCTTGAGTATTTTTCGGCCTAGTTGTGTTCACAGCGATAGAGCATCTAAATATCACTTACAGGATGGTAGATATAGGGATCTGGGGGAAAGAGCCCACCTTGCAGTTTGTGCAAATGTTTTGTGACTTGGTAGAGAAATCAAATTTGAATTTTATGATCTCTTTTGAAAACATTTAAATGAAAAAAAGTTTTTTTTAACTGCAAGTAAGGCGCTACATTAAAACTTTAGAAACTATTCCGTATATAAAAGGGATTGTCCCTTCTTCAAAATCTCGCTCTTTATGCTAAACTTTGACTTTAGCATTGTCACAACTTTACTTTGTAAAACAATAAAAAAAACTTCAGCGTTTAGAGCGACCTTATGATATTTTCTTTACAGCTTGTCCTTCACACAAATAAGGAGTACGACAGTCGCCACCTATATATATATATATATATATATATATATATATATATATATATATATATATATATATATATATATATATATATATATATATATATATATATATATATATATATATATATATATATATATATATATATATATATATTTAAAGGGATAGTTCAAAGAATATTGGTAACTTATAAGAGTAGGAACTGGCACTAGTGTCGACGAAAAAATTTTTAATGCCATTTGGTGTTTGGTGACACTTGGAATATTTTGTGTAATTATAAAATAATTAAATTAATTAGTATAATTGCTAAAATTAAGGTACCAATAAGCTACTCTCAATTCCCGACAATAAAAATTAATACAAAGCTTAAAAAATGCCAAGTGTCGCCAAACTTTAGATGGCGTCGATAGTTTTTTTGTAGACAGTAGGGCCAGTATACACTGTTCTAAGTAAATTTGTTTCCACGATAAACATTTACAATTAAGAATAATTTAAATAATAGATATCATTCCTGAATCAGCATTAACGGCAATTTTCTGTATACGAAGATTCAGTAGCAAAATAATTTAGCTGCATGAAAATTCAGTTGAATGGGGATGAGTTGCACAGGGGGTTCAATTGTACGAGGGTTCAGTTACAGGAGGGTAAAGTTATACAGGGGTTGAGTTACACGTGCGTTCAGTTAAACAGGGGCTCCGTTTCCCCTGGGGTCAGATGCACGAGGGCTCAGTTAAATGGGTTCAGCTACAAGACTTCAGATACATAAGGGTTCAGTTGCAATAGAACCAAAAAAAGGTTTGAAACAGATATGAAATATTATAAATATCAAAATATTAAAACAAATAGCAACAATGCATCGGGCATGAAAAAGTTCGGGCTTTGCAAAATTTATTTTTCAAAATTCATGGTGGGATACTTTGTTTTTTTCGATCGTTTTCAACAAAACACAAAAAGGATATTTTTTTAAATATCCTTAAAACTTAAAATTCATCTAGAGTAAATGAAAGCTAATAAAAGGGGAGAAACTGTTACATGACATTATAATTTGTACACAAGCAATTATACAAATCAGATAAATGTTGCTTAATTGTTTAATAATTTACTCCTCAAAGAATACTTTGGAATACTGGCATTAAAAGTTGAAACTCGCTTTTTTGCCAACTTTCGTTGAACATTTTATTGAAGTAAACATGCAGATATTAAGCTGAAAAAGAACAATCAAATCAGGTTTCGATTACAATTTTAAACTGTAAATAAAATGTTAGAAAACAGCACGTAGTTATGTTGGGAAAGCTGAATTAAGCACTGATTAATTTGAGAAGCATGCACAGACAAAGGATGCCGATTGAAGGGGGCAAAGACGAAGCAAGGGGCAGAAGGCAGAATACTGGCCTTCGACCAGTATTTTAAAAATCTATTTTCGGTATTTTTCCTACACCACTATTTACTCATAGATTAAGCTATTTCAATCAACGGGCACTAAGTTGAAACGAAAGAGTGACGTATAGTAAAATCCATGGGAAATATATAATTTGGGCTAAATATCTGCAAATTAGAAGGATGGGGTATAATAAAGTGAAGCGGAATTTGAAATTATACAAGTAATCCTGAAAGTAGTAAAATACTTACTTATACTATTCCTAAAAGAACTTCACTTTACTTTAACCCCAATTACCCCTTTCTAATGTGCAAATAAACGACCCAAATTATATATGTCCTATATGCTCTCTTTGACATGAAACAATTATGACCCGTTTGAATCCGAACTCATTGAATTTGATTTTTGACTTTGATAAAATCATAGAAAAATATATATTAAAAAAGAAAAAAAAAAAAAATGATCTTACAAAGCACAGAATTTAGATATCATCAATGCATTATTTTGGTCTGAGACAACTGATAATGTCTTAGACAACTGATAATGTATTTTGGTCTTAGACAACTGATAATGTTCATAATGTCTGTTCATTATGTCTGTTCATAATATCTGTTCAGTCTGTTGACTGAACAGACTGAATTTAGTCTGTTGACTGAACAGACTAAATTATTAGCACTTTTCATGCGTTACAATCATTGTGGGGTCTAAAATTGTTAAAGGCAGGGGACAGTTGCAAGTAATTAATTGTCATCGATAATAATTGTTTTTGGGAAGTTGCAATTTGACATGGAGAGTACCAATTTTAACAAATACATATGGAAACGAAAGCTTTTCTTAAACGCGGATTGAATGACAAAACGACGAATGGAGGGGAGGGGGGATTGCTTGGTGCTTCGAAAACAGCTTTTATTACTTTTATGTTTTCCATTCATGATTACATTTTATTTAGGTTCAATGAATAAGCATACGCTCACGTATTTATTCATGTGCGGTTTCTTACATAATTTGGCTCGCGGATTTGGAATTCTACTTTGCTTTATAGGTAATAGCCAAAGACCTTTCAATGTTAGGCACCAAATTATACTATTTTAAATTCTACTCTTCATGAAAATGTTCCTCATTTTCTTCATTGTACCCTCCGTCCGGGAAATCTAACATATTGTGACTTTTCTTATGTTATTTCACCGACATTTAAAGTCATGACAGCATAATGTCTCGGTTATTAGTGTGCTTTAACGGAGTTGATAAGCACACGGTGATGTCTTTTTGAGGAGGTAAAAATGGGGATATTTTTAAGGGGAGGTTCTTTTTTCCTCTAAAATGCAAAAGCTGATAAACAAAAAGAAAATAGAAGCATTGATAAAGGAAACGGACAAATTCAGGTCAGTTGATGATGTAGTCAATAGGCAAATAATAACTGAAAAACATTAATATATAATAGTCACTGAGCATCAGTAAACAAATAAGATAAAGGCTAAAATAATGATGGTAAAATGATAAAAAGACTAATTATAGTTCTCAGTAAAATCAGGTCTTTGGTACCCAAACCTTTTCACTTTAGGATCTAGACTCTAAGTGGCAGTTTAGTAATTTCGAGACCTGTAGGTACCTTGGGTCGGAATAGCTGCTTGTTAATTTAGGTACCTCTGGAAATCTAACTATTAATATAGATGGCATTACAGTCTCTCCGTGTAAAGGAACACTGTGTGCAACTTAGAAACAATCAGTTTTCAACCCTCATAAGTTCTAAGCTTGGTTCCAAGAGGTAGAGCTTCTGGGAAATCCTTTCCGATTCTTTTTTCTTGGTCATGGCAGTCATAAAGGCTTTATAAGCAAGAGTAGAACTATAAATCTTGTGAGTTTAAATCTTTGCTCATACTGGAAGGAGGTAAAGGTAGTAAATCAACGAAGATCTATTCTCAATTTAATTGTATCTATATTATTGACAGCGATTTCCTAGCATAACTGAGTTTCGTTCGATTTAACAAAACTTAGTTAACTAACAAGTCTACTTTTTCATTTTTAGCGTTTTATTTGTCAGAAAGTTAACCAAGTGAAGGAAGAAAGTTCATCAGGCTTTTGCCAATAGAATGGATAGTTTGGCAGAAAATTCAAAATTGCGGTAATATGAACCGTACAATGACAACAACGAAAATTTAACACCTCTTATTTCCTTTTATAAAAGAAAAGTAAACTCCAAGATTAAAAATGCTGCCTCTGAGTCAGTGATTTTAATAAACAACTGCATCACTCAATCTGGGAAACCCTAAATGAATTACCATATTCTGCAAGAGGCAAGCCTTTTACCACGGAGGCAAGCATGAGCCATCCAGTTCAAATTTCTTGCCAGAAATTCCTTGTAGATACCAAAGAACGAAGAATTCTTAATAGTAATTTCGCAGACGACTAAATAATGATTGCGAAAAATGGCAAAATCTACTTATTAGTTAACTAATAAAGTAAATCGAACGAGGCTCTGTCTATCAACTAGTCAACAAGCTGGCAACCTTTCTTTTTGTATATACTGCGATACTATCTGCATTACTCTTGGGATTTCACCCATCAACCATTTTAGATACCCTTAAATTTATTAGGCATTGAAATTAGCAGGCTCTGGCCCGACATTAGATTCGAAGGGGTCCAGCCAGCGTTGCCAAAGCTTTGAGATAAACTGTACCAGTTTTTCAATGAAGATTGTACCACGAGATTAATTTGTACCATCCGAACAGCAGGTCAAACATTTGCCATACCAAAAAAAAAAAATATTCGAAAGACTAAAACTTAAACAGATATCTGAGCCAGTATGGAGCAAGTAAATCCAAAATGTATCAGAAAATTTGGTTTTGCCACAAAATTTCCAAATGTACCGTATTCTAATAGGACCTCTAAATTGTACCAAAACGGTACAATTCTACCGCGTTAGCAGTGGTAAGCCTAAACCAGGTACAAAAGAACTGACTTCCGTTTCACCAAATAGTTATTGGTAGAATTAGTTATCTCGATTCTAAAAGAATTTTTCATTTATGGCCAATAGTAAAAATTACCAAAAACTTACACGATGCTTGCACATTTATTGATAGGCTAAGCCTATTTAATGAAGCTAAATCTTGCTTAGAATGTTACATTTGAGCTGAGTTTCATTAATAGAAGCACTTTCCATATTAAAAAGACTTGTTTTGGTAATGTCATGGAAATAACTGACCTCCCCCACAATATTTTCATGAATTGTGGCCACTAGAAGAAATAAATGAACTTGATATTTATATATTTAATAAACTTAAGACAGATATTCACTGGTTAATGGAGACACATAGTCAAATATTCAAAATGTATTATCCGTTCAAACCATGGAAAATAAGTAGATTAGAAGGAACTCTATTTGATACTCAACTGCCATCTACTCTCTCAAAGCAGGATTGTAATACCAGGCTTTAATATTGACTTGTTAATATTGATATACTATGCTGCTAGTATTAACCTGGTACAGCAGTCTTGAAAACGCGGTGGATTACTAGGAGTCAAGTGACTGTTAGCCTAATGCTCAATTCAGCATAATTTATTTGAGTATTATGACGCGAAATGGATCCTATCTTGTATTAAAATAAAGCTTATTCTATAACGCATAAATAATTGTAATATAAAATCCTCAATGGACTACCTCACAACAGGAAAAAATGCCACATTCTCATCGTTAGGATGTGTTATATTTCGTTACCTATTGTGTAACACATAAGAAAATCCATGCACATTATTTTCTTTTCAATCTCTGAACAACACTGAACTTGAAGAGAAGATGAAAACTTGGCAAAACAAGGTCAGAGCAGCTCTTGTTGCGACACATACAAAAGGGTTTCTTCATAAACAATAAATAAGGCCATATGCTAAGAGAAACATTAATCTTTACTAAGTCAACCCTTTTGTATCCACAATTCATTAATCAAACAACTAACAAATTTTTAAACAGCAGCGTGGGGTCTAGGATGAACAGGAGGAAAGTGGGGTGCCATATGGAGACCCCAACTTTCTGATGAAATGCTGCATCGTAATGAATGCTTTAACGACAACTTTAAAAAGCCGAAACAAAATATTTATGATTCTAATCGGCGATGAGATTCAAAACTAATTTTAGAGAGATGTTCCGAACACCATTTTTTTCGTTAAAGGATAATTATGCTATAGTGTTACAGCATTAGTTTGAGGGGCATTGGCCCCATTTTATGAAGAACAGTTTATGCTATTTTAAACTTCTAATTTTGCTCTGACTATATGTCAACAGGGTAGTATCTTTTCGTGAGCACCATGAAATAGAGCCATGTCTCATTTTTTTTACATCTTTCTTATAAAATTACAAATTTTCTCAGTTTATTTTTATGCATAAATAAATCATATGACACTTTATTCTGTATTTATTTAAAAGATTGATAAAACTAAAAAAAAAAAACTCAAACGAGGCTTATTGAATAAATATAGAATTACAGACCTCGCCCCACTACCCACGGGTCAGAGATTGAAAAGAAAATAATGTGCATGGATTTTCTTATGTGTTACACAATAGGTAACGAAATATAACACATCCTAGCGATGAGAATGTGGCATTTTTTCCTGTTGGGAGGTAGTCCATTGAGGATTTTATATTACAATTATTTATGCGTTATAGAATAAGCTTAACAACATTCTAAAGGAGGCTCCTCATAGCAATTTCACGACCGGTATAGCCAAACGCAGTCAAAACGGTATAAAAGTACCCGGGGGTGGGGGGGAGGTTGGGGTCTTTTCTCTCCGAAATTCTGGATTTTATTAAATTTCTGTTCACATCTTCTTGAAATTAACAAATAACTATTTATTTGGTAAAATTCTAGTTAATTGACTTCTTGCTATCTCGGAAAGGGTTTATGTTAGGAGAATGAAACTTTCAGGGATGAATCTACAGACTAAAGTATGTCCCGGGAAGGTATTTTGAAGCAACTACCTCTACTCTTTCTCCCTCTAGAGGGCCCTGACCTTTGCTGACCTTTAAAAATATGTGTCTTATAAAATTGAAACCTTGCAAAATAGATCTTCTGCTTAATTGAAGTAAAACAAAATTGTTTTCAGCTTCATAACTTTGCTCAGTTCTATTTTATAAGGTTTTAAAGATATGCAAAATATATTATCCTATTTCTTCCCTGAAATAAGTTTTTTTTTTTTTACAAAATTGTTTTCAGCTTCATAACTTTGCTCAATTCCATTTTCTAAGGTTTTAAAGATATGCTAATACATTTCCTAAATTTTGAAAAAAAATGTTGATATGGCTCAAAATTCTACTCAAATAACAGGAATTGCATTTTCAGAACTAAAGGCAGAGAAAAAGCAACTTGTAACTGAAAATTAAGATAAAATGTTGTTTTGTCAAAATTTCAATAGGTTTAGACCTGTCATGTAGGCAAATTTCAGGGCCCTCTAGAGGGAGAAGGAGTGGAGGTGGATACTTTAAAATACCTTCCCGGGACATGCTTTAGTCTGTAGATTCATCCCTGAAAGTTTAATTTTCCTAACCTAAACTTTTTCTGAGATAGCAAGAAGTCAATTAACTAGAATTTTACCATTTATTTTTTATTATTGACTTCCCCCTCGATTTGTTATGATTATTTGATCCAAAAAAAACATTATACGTCCCTTTAGTAAGAATAGCCTACTCTTTTAAGGCGGGGGACTGTCCAATGGGGGTTGATAGCTATGATCATGTAGGCTAGTGCCTCATAGAATACAAGGCATTCAGGGTGCCGAGGGAGCGTTTTAGCTAGAAAATAGACGAGTGTCGGCATATTCTTTGAATCCATATCAGATTTCTTTGCTTCTCGGAGCCCTTAGCCAATATTTCTGAAAGGCGAGGATAAAAAATAAAGGTGAATTTGGTAAATGAAAAAGTTACTTCTGTAAAACAATTAGGGGTGGGGAGTGAGAGGATGCAGGGGAAAATTTACAGATAGTTTATGACTAATAGGCGAAGCCACATATAACTGTGACCTCTAAGATTCTGATCGATTAGACTTGAGCCCCTTCCCCTGCCAAGGCGTAAATTAATGAAAATGTTGGGAGATGAAGAATATGTTCCTTTTCTTAATCTTTTCAACGAAAGTACAGTTTTTTTTTTCAAATTTAAACCGCTCCCTAACCCAGTCGGCAGAAGTAACCTATACCAACCTCTTTCCCAATTAGGCAAAGAAGACTCCTGGGGATGGAATTTAAATTGAATGGAAGAGTATTCTTGGTAAATGTTTAGTTTCGTTCCAGTTTAGAGCACTTAGAAATGTCAATTCTGGAAGCGCATCCATTTCTGGTTGACCCTCCTCCTCCATGGGGCAAACTAAAAATGTGTAAATTGGGCCTTCTTACAGTAAACATTTCCTATAGAGCGAAGTATACTAGTCTATGAGACCCGTGGGTAGCGGGGCGAGGTCTGTATTCTATATTTATTCAATAAGCCTCGTTTGAGTTTTTTTAGTTTTATCAATCTTTTAAATAAAGAAAGAATACAGACCTCGGCCCGCTGCCCGCGGGGCTCATGGACTAATACCCTTCACTCTATTGGTAATGTTACATCTAAGGAAACCCACTTTACGCATTTTTAGTCTTGTTGGAGGGGGATTTTAGAAACCTAAAAAATGAATACGCTTCTCTAATAAATGACAAAGAAATAATCGTCAAAAGAAATAATATGCGATCGTCAGAATCTTGCTATATGCAGTAATACCCACTTTAGAGCACTTGGAACGAATCTAAACATTTGCCGTATTATTCTTACCAGTTCTTGCGATTCCATTCCCACAAAACCTTGGAATTAAATCGCTAAATTGATTTATTATGGAATTTTTCTCGGATTGTTCTCACGTGCCAGACAACAGTCATTGCTCACGCTCGGGTTTCTGGTGGGCAGACAGAATATCACCAGGCGCTGAACACTGTCCAGTTGGCAACGCGGCTTCATCGTGTTCGCAGACGTAAGATAAGAGTAAGTAGAATTGTATTAATATGGTATATCGGAAGATTCGGCTTGAAGTCTCAGCTTACACGTAATAAGTGGGCCATTTGAGCTAAATAACAGCACAAATAGAGGGGAGTGGGCCCATGAGCAGCAATAAATGACATCATTTCATTCTTTCTCATTCAAAAAACTATTTTGACCTCCAGTTTCACTTAGTGTTTTGTAGCGAATGGACTATATGCCAAAGAGTTAATTAATGAGCCTTGTTACCTTTCTATCACTTCTGACTTATTAAAAAAAACAAAAAACATTAAAACTTTTTATTCCATTTCAGAAGAGTCCTTTCCAAATATTTCAAAATTTAGGCTCTATTTGATCTTAGTTTGATAGAGGATATAGAGAATAGTAGGGAATATAATCCGTCAAGCAATTGGATTTACTTTTGCTCAATGTTTTATTCGAAATGTTACTTTGTCTTTGTTTCTTTTAAAATTTATCAATGAGCCTTTGCCCTAAAATATGCTATGTACCTCATTTTTTTTCTTTTGTATAAAAAAGGGAATCTTTAAAAAAAATCAGTGAGATTTCTGTTCGATTCGTAGTCTATCAAGGTATAACGTTCTCATCTTTCTAATATAATTGACAAATTAATATTTTCATAAGAAATATTATTTCTATAACTTTTGGTCATTTTCCTGAGATGTCTTTTGAAAAACAACATATATTCATCTCAGGATAAAAATAACCTTATGATCTTGAATTCAACAATGTCTAACAAATTTATTTATCCTCAAGGATTTATTTATTAGTCCTTGTGAATAAAATAAGTAGTTACTCATACCCTTGGGGGCCCTTGCCCGAATGACTAATGGCTACCCTAATGGCTGCAAAAGTAAACCTAACTTGCACAACGCTCAAGCATTTTGATTGAAATGGCTTTTAGCCTTAAACGTGTAATATGATGTCAAATTTGCTTTTTTTTTTCTTTTTTTTTGAATTAGTGTATATATGTGCTTTTGGGTTTTATACAAATAGTCTTTGGACATGATTAAGGAAATAAAAAGTGGTTTATTTATAGTTAGCTTATTCAGCTTATTTTAGCGTTTATGTGTTAAATATTACACAACACATAAATATTTGCATGGATACCTTATGGTAATAGGGCCTTGTGAAAATACTCGTCAATTCGACGTGTCAAAATAAGCCTCGTTAAAATATAAGCTTTTTCTTTAGATTAATGGATGTCATATTCCCTCGGAAAATTTTCCCTTGGAAATATCCTCCTGTAAAAAAATTCCCAATCAAACAAAGTGGCCCTCTGAAAACTCCTCCAATATTTCCCTCCATGAGCCCCCCCCCCCCCCCCTAGCCGAAAATTTCACCATGTGCAAAACTAAACAGCCAAAAAGAAAATATGAACAAAAGAAAGAATCTTGAAATATTTTGCCTACTTTTCAAAATATAGGCAGAATATCCTATAGTATTTATTTTACATTCTTATTTATCTTGATTTTTTTTTCTTGTTTTTGGGGTGGAGCTATCATAGGAGGGTTCAAGTAATGGTATCATAGCTAGGTTCAAAAAAATAATTTGAACCTGCGAAATTACTGGAAACTGTAGAAGAGTTGCCCTATGTTAGAAGTGCACAGAAATAACAAGGTGGGACAAAAGAATACGAGTAATTACTCCCTTGTTGATTTGGTCTGGCACCAACCAAAGGTGGCCTTAGCCAGAATGTCTGGGGGCAATGGATTTCCACTTATTGGCTGGTCATCTTTACCGACTGATCTGGGTGATATTGTTATTACAATTACTGTTTTGTTCTACACCAGCTGGGATTTCTCTTCAAATTTTACACAAAGCTTGTTCCCAAAAATGAATGCCCGTGTTCTGCAGAGCTCATAGAAAGCTGTTTATACTCATCCAAAGGATTAATAATACGGCTTCTAGAGATATAACAGGATATCAATGGATATTCTTCTGAGTATCCACCAATCTTACTAGCTATATACTAGTATCACCGTTACGGTAGGTAAAGAAACACCTCACAAGGGATAGTCAATTCCTATGTTTAGACAGCCAATTCCTATCTATGAAAAGGGGTTGAGCCTTATATCTCGAATCGGCAAAAACTTGTTATAAAGGGTATTTTCAATTACAACAGCAGAAAGAACTTGTTTCCCAAAGAGCATGGTGACTTTTTTTCCACACCTGGTAAGCATGTGTTTTTTCAGCATGGTCAACATGTTTTGGTTTATTCGTAATAGAATTTCTGTGATTTTTCTGTTAATTAGATTCTAGTATAAGCTAAAACGAAGCAAGTTGGTATAGATTATTAATATTTTTTTATTGGGGGGGGGGGCTGAAATACTACGCCTGCACGGTGGAAATTTGGCATTGGTTGCACGACTTTCACTGGTTTTAAGTTTTATTATTGAATTACTAAGTAAACATAGAGCATTCACTAACTGCGCATGTACCAATAAGATGATTAAATATAGACTTGTCTCACATTAAGAGCTAATCCTCTAAATGATCATTGCGATAGTAGCTTATTCTGCATTTTTTTTCAGGCGCTTATAATATGCACTGGATTGAATCAATATCCACTGAATTGAATTCCACTGTCTTGGAAAAATTTCCCTACTGTTCCTAAGTAGTGTTTGTTTGCACTTACCATGCATGCACTTATTCCCCACCCCTGCGTTAATCATTGGCTATCAAGCAATAAACGATGTCGTATGGGTCACGTGACATTGAAACCCTATGATTCAACCGTAGAATTTTATTGTTTTGCCCGTAGGATTTTGATTCTGACCTCTAAGCAGAGTTTCTAAAATAACTAAAATTTCGACATTCTTAAGAATCCATTTTTCATATTCTATACTCGAGTTAAATTTTTTCAATAATTGTATAAGTTTTCAGATGTGGTATGACTTAGCTGACAACACTGATTTGCATCTTTAAGTAAGAGTTTTAGGGTCTATTCCGAAAATTGGAATAGGTTTAATATTCGATCCCACTCATATAGCAAGCTGATGAAAAATACTATTGCACTTATGCTATAAATAATTAACGCTTAATGCTATAACCACTTTTGTTCTAGAGTTACTTTCGATTTACGATCAACTCAAAATCTATTATAACAAAATTTTCACGAGTTTTACCGACCAAAAGCGTTAAGTACAGGTCTCCCCCACAGTCAAAAGTATAACGTCTTTTCAACAATCGACGGTTTAAAAGGCGTTTTATATATTTTTTTGCTAATCTTCAACATTTTGGAAAATGTCATAAAATATATGCCGTATTTCCACGACCTTACTGCAAAGTTCTTTTGAAAAATCAAAATTCTTCTTCAATAATTTTATTTGGTTCTTAAAAGTGTCCTCTAGGCTTTTCATACAAGCCTAGATACTCATGAAAACGCCCAAAGTTTTTTGGGGTTAGTATGCTCATCCATAGACCAGAAGCTATCGTCAACGCAAAAGTACTGTATACATTGTTATTTCATTTAAAAATTCAATGCATGAAAACGATACATTTTCGCGAAAGAAAAGACACAATTTTAGAGATCAGAGCGGGCATATGTCGAATCCACTAAGTTAACAATCTTAAACCAAACAGCCTATATTGAAAGTAGAAATCCAGCACAAAAAGAAACGGAAAAGGCCATTAATATGAGTAGTCCAACCCTCATTTAACTCCCCAAAACAATTAGTGGCATTGGCTCTTCAATGAATACGCAATATATTTTCAATTGAAATTATTCTTTACCCGATGGTCAATATATTTGACAGAATGAATTATTTTAGTCATTTTATAATTATTATAACTTCGCCATTAGTGAGCATATAGATACAGTAAACCCTAGCATTGGGGTTTTTGGACAAGCAAGATCCCCTTTCCAAATAGGTCTGTCGAAACTGTTTTTGAAACATAACAACAAAATCACTTTTCCTCCATGGCATCCCCTTCTTAAAAGGGGATGCTTAAAGTTGAAAGTATACAATAGTTGTTCGTGTATAATAAATACTCTTCAATAATTATTTTGATAAACATAGTTATGTATTTATTTTAATTTTCCCTATCTTGCACTCCGTCCCTATGAACTATCCCTAAATCTAAGAACAACAAGCAGTTTGCAAGAATACAAAGAAACAATATTTTATTGATTAAATTTATATATAAATATAAAATAAAAAATGTTGTATGTTGAGTCGGGAAGAGGTTCTTTGGCAGGAGCAGAGGCCACATAATTGCACAGCTTCAATGAGCAGTAAATTCGTTAGGTGAAGGATGAGCAAAAAAGAAAATCGATTAAAATTTTTTTAAGGGTTCTATTTTTTTTAGTAAAATATAAAAAGGGGAGCAAAAAAAATATACGCGAATTTTACTCAGATTCTATTTAACTTGAGGTTTAGAACCCTTGTTTTTTTTATTTAAACTTTAAAATTATAAGAAACCAGTTCTGCTGCACTGTCTTTTTATGT